>NC_084741.1:2757534-2780034 GCF_033978785.1 Entelurus aequoreus | reverse complement strand
CCAACTTTCTAACTATTTATTCCAATCACCAGTCCAGCCATTAACCAACCACTTATCAGTCAGTCCATATCGGCGTCCATCCTTCATGCCAGACAGACATCCATCCGTCCATCATCTCAGCAGCACATCCAGCATTTAAGTCCCATCTTAAAACTCATTTGTATACTCTAACCTTTAAATAGACCCCCTTTTTAGACCGGTTGATCTACCGTTTCTTTTCTTTTCTCCTCTGCTGGCTGTCCAGAGTCGGGACCCGGGGTGGACCGCTCACCTGTGCATCGGTTGGTGATATCTCTGCGCTGCTGACCCATCTCCGCTCGAGATGGTCTCCTGCTGGCCCCACTATGGACTGGACTCTCACTATTATTTTAGATCCACTATGGACTGGACTCTCACACTATTATGTTAGATCCACTATGGACTGGACTCTCACTATTATGTTAGATCTACTATGGGCTGGACTTTCACAATATTATGTCAGACCCACTCGACGTCCATCGTCCATTGCCTCCGGTCTCCCCTAGAGGGGGGGTCACCCACATATACGGTCCTCTCCAAGGTTTCTCATAGTCATTCACATTGACATCCCATTGGGGTTGTGAGTTTTTCCTTGCCAATATGTGGGCTCTGTACCGCGGATGTCGTTGAGGTTTGTGCAGCCCTTTGAGACACTTGTGATTTAGGGCTATATAAATAAACATTGATTGATTGATTGATTGAACTGGATACCCAACTTTCTAACCATTTATTCCAATCACCAGTCCAGCCATCAACCAACCACTTATCCATCCATCCATCCGTCCATCCCAACTGGATACCCAACTTTCTAACCATTTATTCCAATCACCAGTCCAGCCATCAACCAACCACTTATCCATCCATCCATCCGTCCATCCCAACTGGATACTCAACTTTCTAACCATTTATTCTATTTAATAATACCACCTTAACATTTGACAACCAAACAATTACACAAGGCGACTCGGTAAAGAATCTGGGTATTATCTTCGACCCAACTCTCTCGTTTGAGTCACACATTAAGAGTGTTACTAAAACGGCCTTCTTTCATCTCCGTAATATCGCTAAAATTCGTTCCATCTTGTCCACTAGCGACGCTGAGATCATTATTCATGCGTTCGTTACATCTCGTCTCGATTACTGTAACGTATTATTTTCGGGTCTCCCTATGTCTAGCATTAAAAGATTACAGTTGGTACAAAATGCGGCTGCAAGGCTTTTGACAAAAACAAGAAAGCTTGATCATATTACGCCTATACTGGCTCACCTGCACTGGCTTCCTGTGCACTTAGGATGCGACTTTAAGGTTTTACTACTTACGTATAAAATACTACACGGTTTAGCTCCAGCCTATCTCGCCGATTTTATTGTACCATATGTCCCGACAAGAAATCTGCGTTCAAAGAACTCCGGCTTATTAGTGATTCCCAGAGCCAAAAAAAAGTCTGCGGGCTATAGAGCGTTTTCTATTCGGGCTCCAGTACTCTGGAATGCCCTCCCGGTAACAGTTAGAGATGCTACCTCAGTAGAAGCATTTAAGTCCCATCTTAAAACTCATTTGTATAATCTAGCCTTTAAATAGACCCCCCTTTTTTTAGACCAGTTGATCTGCCGTTTCTTTTCCTCTCTCCTCTTCTCCCCTGTCCCTTGCGAGGGGGAGTTGCATAGGTCCGGTGGCCATGGATGAAGTGCTGGCTGTCCAGAGTCGGGACCCCGGGTGGACCACTAGCCTGTGCATCGGTTGGGGACATCTCTGCGCTGCTGACCCGTCTCCGCTCGGGATGGTTTCCTGTTGGCCCCGCTGTGGACTGGACTCCCGCTGATGTGTTGGATCCACTGTGGACTGGACTTTCACAATGTTATGTCAGACCCACTCGACATCCATTGCTTTCGGTCTCCCCTAGAGGGGGGGGGTTACCCACATATGCGGTCCTCTCCAAGGTTTCTCATAGTCATTCCCCGACGTCCCACTGGGGTGAGTTTTTCCTTGCCCGTATGTGGGCTCTGTACCGAGGATGTCGTTGTGGCTTGTACAGCCCTTTGAGACACTTGTGATTTAGGGCTATATAAATAAACATTGATTGATTGATTGATTGATATTCCAATCACCAGTCCAGCCATCAACCAACCACTTATCCATCCATCCAACAGTCCATCCCAACTGGATACCCAACTTTCTAACCATTTATTCCAATCACCAGTCCAGCCATCAACCAACCACTTATCAGTCAGCCCATCTCGGCATCCATCCTTCATTCTATACGGACATCCATCTGTCCATCAGTCCGGCCAGGAACCCATACATTTGTTTTTCACGCATCCATTCAACCAGTTATCCTTTCATCCATCATTTAACCCAGCAACGGAACTTCCCATTCATCCGTCCACCAGTCAACCCTCCCATCCATCAGTCCATCTCCACTTCTATCTACATATAGATAGCCATCTAGCATCCATCCATCCACACTCTGCCAAGCCCTAACGGCGGCTGATGGGACATCTCATTATTGTTTCCTTTTAGGAGTTTAGCTTCTCTCACATGCATCTCTGTTTGTGTGTGGCCTTGCTCTACGCTTGCAGGGTCATGGCTGCCCAACACACAGAGCGCTGATTATATATGTATGCATAAATCTCACTCGCCGCTCCTCATGTTTGTGTGCGACGGCAAAGAGAGAGACAGAGAGAAAGAAAGGTGTGTGTCACTTGCACAAAGGCTTTTTGTGGCAACGCGGCGAGAGGAAGATCGTTACTGAAGGGGTTGTGGTGATTGCATAGCACCGTGTCACTCATGATCGTCATACTCCGGCAGGATGTTTTACATTCATTTAAACCATATCAACCCTTTTGAAATATCCATGTATTAATAAGAACTATTGACCGGAAATATTGACTGAGGTTGAATCTAATAAAGTCTTTTTAACCTTGCGCCCGCTTGGAGGTATGAAGTCAAATCACCCTATTAAGAAAGCAGTGGGGAAATGTCTGTTTAATGTCTGGGCGTGGATGTACTTAATACGGGCAATTCGTATCCAATTTAAGCACTTTAAAAGGTTTATTAAAGCCCTGCTGACTCTAATGACGGCCGTTGCTGCCACCCAACAAACTGATCAGTTTCCTTCTCGAATTTAAAAACATTTGCTTGACACTTTTCAACAGGGAAAACAAATGTTTTAGAATGTTCATTTAAATGTAACTAGTGTATATGCAGTACGAATCTAAACCTGAGAAAAACTGTTCAAATTGTGGGCTGTTTGTTCACACGGCGTGGCACAGTTGGGAGAGTGGCGGTGCCAGCAACCTGAGGGTTCCTGGTTCAATCCCCACCTTCTACCATCCTAGTCACGTCCGTTGTGTCCTTGGGCAAGACACTTCACCCTTGCTCCTCAAGGGTCATGGTTGGGGCCTCGCATGGCAGCTCCCGCCATCAGTGTGTGAATGTGTGTGTGAATGGTTGAATGTGGAAATAGTGTCAAAGCGCTTTGAGTACCTTGAATGTAGAAAAGCGCTATACAAGTATAACCCATTTACCATTATTTACATATCACTGCACCCTAATTTCCGGACCATAGGGCACACCTGATTATCAATCAATCAATCAATCAATGTTTATTTATATAGCCCTAAATCACGAGTGTCTCAAAGGGCTGCACAAGCCACAACGACATCCTCGGTTCAGATTCCACGTCCGGGCAATGAAAAACTCAACCCAATTGGACAATGAGAAACTTTGGAGAGGACCGCAGATGTGTGGACCCCCCCTAGCGCGACCGGTGCAATGGACGTCGAATGGATCTAGCATAATATTGTGAGAGTCCAGTTCATAGTGGATCTAACATAATAGTGAGAGAGTCCAGTCCATAGTGGATCTAACATAATAGTGTGAAAGTCCAGTCCATAGTGGATCTAACATAATAGTGAGAGTCCAGTCCATAGTGGATCTAACATAATAGTGAGAGTCCAGTCCATAGTGGATCTAACATAATAGTGAGAGAGTCCAGTCCATAGTGGATCTAACATAATAGTGAGAGTCCAGTCCATAGTGGATCTAACATAATAGTGAGAGTCCAGTCCATAGTGGATCTAACATAATAGTGAGAGAGTCCAGTCCATAGTGGATATAACATAATAGTGAGAGTCCAGTCCATAGTGGATCTAACATAATAGTGAGAGTCCAGTCCATAGTGGATCTAACATAATAGTGAGAGAGTCCAGTCCATAGTGGATCTTACATAATAGTGAGAGTCCAGTCCATAGTGAATCTAACATAATAGTGAGAGTCCAGTCCATAGTGGATCTAACATAATAGTGAGAGAGTCCAGTCCATAGTGGATATAACATAATAGTGTGAGAGTCCAGTCCATAGTGGATCTAACATAATAGTGAGAGAGTCCAGTCCATAGTAGATCTAACATAATAGTGAGAGTCCAGTCCATAGTGGATCTAACATAAAAGTGAGAGTCCAGTCCATAGTGGATATAACATAATAGTGTGAGAGTCCAGTCCATAGTGGATCTAACATAATAGTGAGAGTCCAGTCTATAGTGGATCTAACATAATAGTGAGAGAGTCCAGTCCATAGTGGATCTTACATAATAGTGTGAGAGTCCAGTCCATAGTGGATCTAACATAACAGTGAGAGTCCAGTCCATAGTGGATCTAACATAATAGTGAGAGTCCAGTCCATAGTGGATCTAACATAATAGTGAGAGTCCAGTCCATAGTGGATCTAACATAATAGTGTGAGAGTCCAGTCCATAGTGGATCTAACATAATAGTGAGAGTCCAGTCCATAGTGGATCTAACATAATAGTGAGAGTCCAGTCCATAGTGGATCTAACATAATAGGGAGAGAGTCCAGTCCATAGTGGATCTAACATAATAGTGAGAGTCCAGTCCATAGTGGATCTTACATAATAGTGTGAGAGTCCAGTCCATAGTGGATCTAACATAACAGTGAGAGTCCAGTCCATAGTGGATCTAACATAATAGTGACAGTCCAGTCCATAGTGGATCTAACATAATAGTGTGAGAGTCCAGTCCATAGTGGATCTAACATAACAGTGAGAGTCCAGTCCGTAGTGAAACTAACATAATAGTGAGAGTCCAGTCCATAGTGGGGACAGCAGGAGACCATCCTGAGCGGAGACGGGTCAGCAACGCAGAGATGTCCCCAACCGATGCACAGGCGAGCGGTCCACCCCGGGTCCCGATTTTGGACAGCCAGCGCTTCATCCCGTGCCACCGAACCTGTGCCCCCCCCCCCTCTCCCTAGGGGGGAAGAGCAGAAAAGAAAGTGGCTCCAATGAGCCCTTGTAACTAAGTTACGGTCAGAGCGAAAAAAGATACGTCCTGCACTGCACTCTAATCCTTCACTCTCATGTTCCTCATCCACAAATCTTTCATCCTCGCTCAAATGAATGGGGTAATCGTCGCTTTCTCGGTCGGAATCGCTCTCGCTGCTGGCGTAAACAATGGGGAAATGTGAGGAGCCCTTCAACCTGCGACGTCACGCTACTTCCGGTACAGGCAAGGCTTTTTTTTAAAGTTGCAAACTTTATCGTCGATGTTCTCTACTAAATCCTTTCAGCAAAAATATGGCAATATCGCGAAATGATCAAGTATGACACATAGAATGGATCTGCTATCCCCGTTTGAATAAAACAATTTCATTTCAGTAGGCCTTTAAGTGCACAGGAAGCCAGTGCAGGTGAGCCAGTATAGGTATATATGTATATAGGTATATAAAGGTATATACAGTAGAGGCGTAATATGATCCAACTTTCTTTTTCTCTGGCATTGCCAACTGGTGTCCTGGCATGTGTATGACAGCATTTATATATCTTGTTGTTAATCCCTACATGCAAACACTTTGCAGGTATAAATGTGTGTTAGAAGGCCCATCCTTTCACAGCTTCTTCCATAAAGGGGGGGGGGAGGTTAACACATCTTTCAGCCCCCACCTCGCCTCTCGCGCACGTCAAACAGGAGCGAATAGCTGCATTTTGCGTTCTCTCCTCCCCTCCCGGCCCTGCTCGCCTTTCCCTCCTCATCTGTCAATGGAAGACACGGTTTTGCCACCAGGCATTGTGTGTTTAGCGGCGGTGCCAGCGACTGCCAGGCGGGTGCCGGGGGAGGCGAGGGGGGGGATCCCACCCCATTTGAACCGCTGCCAAGCCCAGCCAGCTTGCACCTTCTTTAATAACGTCCCCCCTGAAGGCACTGCCTTCTTTTTACTTCAAGTACTCCCCCAACCCGCCACCACTTTACCCCCCGTTCACTCCTACCTACCCGTCTATGCGTGTGTTCTCCCCCCCCAAATAACTGCTGTTTTCACGGCTGAAAGCTGTGATGCCGATAAGAAAGGTAAGGCTGCTTTTAACTACTGACAGCCTAAAATCATATCTTTGTAGAGAACACACACACACACACACACACACACACACACACACACACACACACACACACACACACACACACACACACACACACACACACACACACACACAAACACACACTCACATACACACACACACACATTCTTGTAAGTGTTACCTTCTCGAGACCTCCGAAAAATGCCTCCCACTTTAGGACCACCCTTTCTAGGTATATAAATATGTGTATTTACAACATTAACAATATATACAAATTATGCAAATATAAATTAAGATTGTTGTGAAAAATGAGTTGGAATTTCACAAGAAAAAGGTCACAATTTCACAGGAAAAACTTAGAATTTTGGCAGTGCTATAATAAAAGTCGGAATTTTACTCAACGCAAGTCAAAATGTTACAAGAAAAACAGGATATTTGTGCAATCTTTTGATAAAAGTTGGAATTTTACTCAATTGCAGTCGCAATTTTACAAGAAAAGCTTAACATGTTGGCAATTTTATGAAAAGAGTCCTAACTTTACTCAACAAAAGTCACAATTCTATAAGAAAACTTAAACATTTTGGAAATATTATAACAATAATCGGAATTTTACTTGGCAAAATGTCACCATTTTGCACAAAAAAGTAATAATTTTACAGAAAAAAAGTAATAATTTTACGAGAAAATATTGCAATATTGCAGAAACAGAAATAATATGAGAAATTGTTCCCAATTTTATAAGAAAAAAAGTCAGACACATTGTGAGAAGACTGCTTTTATTTGTTTTATTTATTGTTTGTAATTGGTTTTTTTTAATCTTCATTATTTACTTCAAGTTATTACAGTATGTCTCCATATACATATTCATTATTTTTTTAATATTAATTGTGGCCAGAAGGGGCGCATTTAAATTTCATACACACACTTGTTATTTCATATGTTGACCAGAGGGGGATCACTTTTAAAAGCGACACACAGTCAATTAGAAAAATCCCTCCTTTTTGGGACCACCCTCATTTTGACAGATTTCACCAACAGGGGTGCAAATGAGACACCCCCGCGACCCCAAGAGGGACAAGCGGTAGGAAATGGATGGATGGATGGACCATGATTTATGTCCTAACTTGTTCACCGCTCCTCATATGGAAGGTACTTTTCCTTGTTGGTGTCTCAAGAAGGGTAGAAATACAAGAACACACACACACACACACACACACACACACACACACACACACACACACACACACACACACACACACACACACACACACACACACACATAAAGATTTGTATTTACAACATTAATAATATATACAAATTATTCAAAAATAAATTAAGATTGTTGTGAAAAATTAGTTGGAATTTCACAAGAAAAAGGTCACAATTTCACAGGAAAAACTTATAATTTTGGCAGTGTTATAATAAAAGTCGGAATTTTACTCAACGCAAGTCAAAATGTTACAAGAAAAACGGAACATTTGTGCAATATCATGATAAAAGTTGGAATTTTACTCAATAGCATCGCAATTTTACAAGAAAAGCTTAACGTGTTGACAATTTTATGAAAAGAGTCGTAATTTTACTCGACAAAAGTCACAATTTGATAAGAAAACTTCCAAATGTAATGGGGATTTCACTTTCACAAAAGTCATAATTTTACTCGAAAAATGTCACTATTTTACAACGACAACAAAAAAATTGGCAATATTGTGATACATTTCAGAATTATATATGACAAATGTCACCATTTAGCATTAAGAAGTAATACTTTTACATAAAAAAGTAATAATTTTACATAAAAAAGTTATACTTTTACGCGAAAATATTGCAATATTACAGCAACATAAATAATATGAGAAATTGATCCCAATTTTATAAGAAAATAAGTCGAGACATTGTAAGAAAAGGACTTCTTTTAATTTTTAATTTTTTTAAATTTGATTTATTGTTTGTAATTGTTTTTTTAATCCTCATTATTTACTTCAAGTTATAACAGTATGTCTCTATATACATATTTTTTTAAAATTTTTTAAAAATTAATTGTGGCCAAAGGGGGCACTTTTCAATTTCTTACACACACTTGTTATTTCATATGTTGACCAGAGGATGAGCACTTTAAAAAAAAATAATAATAATTGGAACGGCCCTAATTTTGATAGATTTTACCACCAGGGCTGCAAATGAGAAATTCTCTATTAGACACAATGGTTTTCCGTATTGGGGCTCCAGCACCCCCCGCCACCCCGAGAGGGACAAGCGGTAGGAAATTGATGGATGGATGGACCATGATTTATGTCCTAACTTGTTCACGGCTCCGCATATGGAAGGTACTTTTCCTTGTTGGTGTCTCAAGAAGGGTAGAAACACACACACACACACACACACACACACACACACACACACACACACACACACACACACACACACACACACACACACACACACACACACACACACACACACACACACACACACACACACACACACACACACATAAAGATTTGTATTTACAACATTAATAATATATACAAATTATGCAAATATAAATTAAGATTGTTGTGAAAAATGAGTTGGAATTTCACAAGAAAAAGGTCACAATTTCACAGGAAAAACTTAGAATTTTGGCAGTGCTATAATAAAAGTCGGAATTTTACTCAACGCAAGTCAAAATGTTACAAGAAAAACGGAACATTTGTGCAATATTTTGATAAAAGTTGGAATTTTACTCAATAGCAGTCGCAATTTTACAAGAAAAGCTTAACGTGTTGGCAATTTTAGGAAAATAGTCGTAAATTTACTCGACAAAAGTCACAATTTGTTAAGAAAACTTCCAAATGTAATCGGGATTTCACTTGGCAAAAAATATGACAAAAGTCATAATTTTACTCAAAAAATGTCACTATTTTACAACGACAACAAAAAAATTGGCAATATTGTGATACATTTCAGAATTATATATGACAAATGTCACCATTTAGCATTAAGAAGTAATACTTTTACATAAAAAAGTAATAATTTTACATAAAAAAGTTATACTTTTATGCGAAAATATTGCAATATTACAGAAACAGAAATAATATCAGAAATTGATCCCAATTTTATAAGAAAATAAGTCGAGACATTGTAAGAAAAGGACTTCTTTTAATTTTAATTTTTTTAAAATTTGATTTATTGTTTGTAATTGTTTTTTTAATCCTCATTATTTACTTCAAGTTATTACAGTATGTCTCTATATACATATTTTTAAAAAAAAAAAATTTTAAAATTAATTGTGGCCAAAGGGGGCACATTTCAATTTCTTACACACACTTGTTATTTCATATGTTGACAAGAGGATGAGCACTTTAAAAAAAACAAAAATAATTGGAGTGGCCCTAATTTTGATAGATTTTACCACCAGGGCTGCAAATGAGAAATTCTCTATTAGACACAATGGTTTTCCGTATTGGGGCTCCAGCACCCCCCGCCACCCCGAGAGGGACAAGCGGTAGGAAATTGATGGATGGATGGACCATGATTTATGTCCTAACTTGTTCACCGCTCCTCATATGGAAGGTAATTTTCCTTGTTGGTGTCTCAAGAAGGGTAGAAATACAAGAACACACACACACACACACACACACACACACACACACACACACACACACACACACACACACACACACACACACACACACATATAAAGATTTGTATTTACAACATTGATAATATATACAAATTATGCAAATATAAATTAAGATTGTTGTGAAAAATGAGTTGGAATTTCACAAGAAAAAGGTCACAATTTCACAGGAAAAACTTAGAATTTTGGCAGTATTATAATAAAAGTCGGAATTTTACTCAACGCAAGTCACAATGTTACAAGAAAAACGGAACATTTGTGCAATATTTTGATAACAGTTGGAATTTTACTCAATAGCAGTCGCAATTTTACAAGACAAGCTTAACGTGTTGGCAATTTCAGGAAAAGAGTCGTAAATTTACTCGACAAAAGTCACAATTTGATAAGAAAACTTCCAAATGTAATCGGGATTTCACTTGGCAAAAAATATGACAAAAGTCATCATTTTACTCAAAAAATGTCACTATTTTACAACGACAACAAAAAAATTGGCAATATTGTGATACATTTCAGAATTATATATGACAAATGTCACCATTTAGCATTAAGAAGTAATGCTTTTACATAAAAAAGTAATAATTTTACATAAAAAAGTTATACTTTTACGCGAAAATATTGCAATATTACAGAAACAGAAATAATATGAGAAATTGATCCCAATTTTATAAGAAAATAAGTCGAGGCATTGTAAGAAAATGACTTCTTTTAATTTTTTATTTTTTTAAATTTGATTTATTGTTTGTAATTGTTTTTTTTTATCTTCATTATTTACTTCAAGTTATTACAGTATGTCTCTATATACATATTTTTTTAATTTTTTTTAAAATTAATTGTGGCCAAAGGGGGCACTTTTCAATTTCTTACACACACTTGTTATTTCATATGTTGACCAGAGGATGAGCACTTTAAAAAAATAATAATAATTGGAACGGCCCTAATTTTGATAGATTTTACCACCAGGGCTGCAAATGAGAAATTCTCTATTAGACACAATGGTTTTCCGTATTGGGGCTCCAGCACCCCCCGCCACCCCGAGAGGGACAAGCGGTAGGAAATGGATGGATGGATGGACCGTGATTTATGTCCTAACTTGTTCACCGCTCCTCATATGGAAGGTAATTTTCCTTGTTGGTGTCTCAAGAAGGGTAGAAATACAAGAACACACACACACACACACACACACACACACACACACACACACACACACACACACACACACACACACACACACACACACACACACATATAAAGATTTGTATTTACAACATTGATAATATATACAAATTATGCAAATATAAATTAAGATTGTTGTGAAAAATGAGTTGGAATTTCACAAGAAAAAGGTCACAATTTCACAGGAAAAACTTAGAATTTTGGCAGTATTATAATAAAAGTCGGAATTTTACTCAACGCAAGTCAAAATGTTACAAGAAAAACGGAACATTTGTGCAATATTTTGATATAAGTTGTAATTTTACTCAATAGCAGTCGCAATTTTACAAGAAAAGCTTAACGTGTTGGCAATTTTAGGAAAAGAGTCGTAAATTTACTCGACAAAAGTCACAATTTGATAAGAAAACTTCCAAATGTAATCGGATTTCACTTGGCAAAAATATGACAAA
Organism: Entelurus aequoreus; assembly: GCF_033978785.1. Classification (NCBI taxonomy): domain Eukaryota; kingdom Metazoa; phylum Chordata; class Actinopteri; order Syngnathiformes; family Syngnathidae; genus Entelurus; species Entelurus aequoreus. Next base: position 2,768,401 of record NC_084741.1, on the reverse strand, counting down.
AGTCATCATTTTACTCAAAAAATTTCACTATTTTACAACGACAACAAAAAAATTGGCAATATTATGATACATTTCAGAATTATATATGACAAATGTCACCATTTAGCATTAAGAAGTAATACTTTTACATAAAAAAGTAATAATTGTACATAAAAAAGTTATACTTTCACGCGAAAATATTGCAATATTACAGAAACAGAAATAATATGAGAAATTGATCCCAATTTTATAAGAAAATAAGTCGAGACATTGTAAGAAAAGGACTTCTTTTAATTTTAAATTTTTCAAAATTTGATTTATTGTTTGTAATTGTTTTTTAATCCTCATTATTTACTTCAAGTTATTACAGTATGTCTCTATATACATATTTTTTTTTATTTTTTTTAAAATTAATTGTGGCCAAAGGGGGCACTTTTCAATTTCTTACACACACTTGTTATTTCATATGTTGACCAGAGGATGAGCACTTTAAAAAAAAAAAAAAAAAAATGGAACGGCCCTAATTTTGATAGATTTTACCACCAGGGCTGCAAATGAGAAATTCTCTATTAGACACAATGGTTTTCCGTATTGGGGCTCCAGCACCCCCCGCCACCCCGAGAGGGACAAGCGGTAGGAAATTGATGGATGGATGGACCATGATTTATGTCCTAACTTGTTTACAGCTCCGCATATGGAAGGTGCTTTTCCTTGTTGGTGTCTCAAGAAGGGTAGAAATACAAGAACACACACACACACACACACACACACACACACACACACACACACACACACACACACACACACACACACACACACACACACACACACACACATAAAGATTTGTATTCACAACATTAATAATATATACAAATTATGCAAATATAAATTAAGATTGTTGTGAAAAATGAGTTGGAATTTCACAAGAAAAAGGTCACAATTTCACAGGAAAAACTTAGAATTTTGGCAGTATTATAGGAAAAGTCGGCATTTTACTCAACGCAAGTCAAAATGTTACAAGAAAAACAGGATATTTGTGCAATATTTTGATAAAAGTTGGAATTTTTCTCAATTGCATCGCAATTTTACAAAAAAAGCTTAACGTGTTGGCAATTTTATGAAAAGAGTCCTAACTTTACTCGACACAAGTCACAATTTTATAAGAAAACTTTAAAATTTTGGCAATATTATAACAATAATCAGAATTTTACTTGGCAAAATGGACATTTTGCATTAAAAAGTAATAATTTTACAGACAAAAAGTAATAATTTTATGAGAAAATATTGCAATATTACAGAAACAGAAATAATATGAGCAATTGTTCCCAATTTTATAAGAATAAAAGTTTGACACATTGTGAGAAGACTGCTTTTATTTATTGTTTGTAATTGTTTTTTTTAATCTTCATTATTTACTTCAAGTTATTACAGTATGTCTCCATATACATACAGTATTTATTATTTTTTTAATATTAATTTTGGCCAGAAGGGGCGCATTTCAATTTCTTACACACACTTGTTATTTCATATGTTGACCAGAGGGGGGATCACCTTTAAAAGCGACCCACAATCAAATTGGAAAAATCCCTCCTTTTTGGGACCACCCTCATTTTGACAGATTTCACCATCCAGGGGTGCAAATGAGACACCCCCGCGACCCCGAGAGGGACAAGCGGTAGGAAATGGATGGATGGATGGACCATGATTTATGTCCTAACTTGTTCACCGCTCCTCATATGGAAGGCACTTTTCCTTGTTGGTGTCTCAAGAAGGGTAGAAATACAAGAACACACACACACACACACACACACACACACACACACACACACACACACACACACACACACACACACACACACACACACACACACATACACACACACACACATAAAGATTTGTATTTACAAAATTAATAATATATACAAAATATGCAAATAAAAATTAAGATTGTTGTGAAAAATGAGTTGGAATTTTACAAGAAAAAGGTCACAATTTCACAGAAAAAATTTGAATTTTGTCAAAATGTTACAAGAAAAACGGAACATTTGTGCAATATTTTGATAAAAGTTGGAATTTTACTCAATAAAAGTCGCAATTTCACAAGAAAATCTTAACATGTTGGCAATTTTATGAAAAGAGTCCTAACTTTACTCGACAAAAGTCACAATTTTATAAGAAAACTTTTAAATTTTGGCAATAATATAATAATAATCGGAATTTTACTTGGCAAAATGTCACTATTTTACAAGGACAACAACAAAATTGGCAATATTGTGATAAAAGTCAGAATTGTATATGACAAATGTCACCATTTTGCATTGAAAAGTAGTAATTTTACAGAAAAAAAATTATAATTTTATGAGAAAATATTGCAATATTACAGAAACGGAAATAATATGAGAAATTGTTCCCAATTTTATAAGAAAACAAGTCTGACACATTGTCAGAAGACTGCTTTTATTTGTTTTATTTATTGTTTGTAATTGTTTTTTTTAATCTTCATTATTTACTTCAAGTTATTACAGTATGTCTCCATATACATACAGTATTTATTATTTTTTAAATATTAATTGTGGCCAGAAGGGGCGCATTTCAATTTCTTACACACACTTGTTATTTCATATGTTGACCAGAGGGGGATCACCTTTAAAAGCGACCCACAATCAATTAGAAAAATCCCTCCTTTTTGGGACCACCCTCATTTTGACAGATTTCACCATCCAGGGGTGCAAATGAGACACCCCCGCGACCCCGAGAGGGACAAGCGGTAGGAAATGGATGGATGGATGGACCATGATTTATGTCCTAACTTGTTCACCGCTCCTCATATGGAAGGTAATTTTCCTTGTGGGTGTCTCAAGAAGGGTAGAAATACAAGAACACACACACACACACACACACACACACACACACACACACACACACACACACACACACACACACACACACACACACACACACACACATTAAGATGTGTATTTACAACATTAATAATATATACAAATTATGCAAATATAAATTAAGATTGTTGTGAAAAATGAGTTGGAATTTCACAAGAAAAAGGTCACAATTTCACAGGAAAAACTTAGAATTTTGGCAGTATTATAATAAAAGTCGGAATTTTACTCAACGCAAGTCAAAATGTTACAAGAAAAACGGAACATTTGTGCAATATTTTGATAAAAGTTGGAATTTTACTCAATAGCAGTCGCAATTTTACAAGGAAAGCTTAACGTGTTGGCAATTTTATGAAAAGAGTCGTAACTTTACTCGACAAAAGTCACAATTTGATAAGAAAACTTCCAAATGTAATCGGGATTTCACTTGGCAAAAATATGACAAAAGTCATAATTTTACTCAAAAAATGTCACTATTTTACAACGACAACAAAAAAATTGGCAATATTGTGATACATTTCAGAATTATATATGACAAATGTCACCATTTAGCATTAAAAAGTAATACTTTTACATAATAAAGTTATACTTTTACGTGAAAATATTGCAATATTACAGAAACAGAAATAATATCAGAAATTGATCCCAATTTTATAAGAAAATAAGTCGAGACATTGTAAGAAAAGGACTTCTTTTAATTTTAAATTTTTTTAAATTTGATTTATTGTTTGTAATTGTTTTTTTAATCCTCATTATTTACTTCAAGTTATTACAGTATGTCTCTATATACATATTTTTTTTAATTTTTTTTTTAAAATTAATTGTGGCCAAAGGGGGCACATTTCAATTTCTTACACACACTTGTTATTTCATATGTTGACCAGAGGATGAGCACTTTAAAAAAAATAATAATATTGGAACGGCCCTAATTTTGATAGATTTTACCACCAGGGCTGCAAATGAGAAATTCTCTATTAGACACAATGGTTTTCCGTATTGGGGCTCCAGCACCCCCCGCCACCCCGAGAGGGACAAGAGGTAGGAAATTGATGGATGGAAGGACCATGATTTATGTCCTAACTTGTTCACCGCTCCTCATATGGAAGGTGCTTTTCCTTGTTGGTGTCTCAAGAAGGGTAGAAATACAAGAACACACACACACACACACACACACACACACACACACACACACACACACACACACACACACACACACACACACACACACACACACAAAGATTTGTATTTACAACATTAATAATATATACAAATTATGCAAATATAAATTAAGATTGTTGTGAAAAATGAGTTGGAATTTCACAAGAAAAAGGTCACAATTTCACAGGAAAAACTTAGAATTTTGGCAGTATTATAATAAAAGTCGGAATTTTACTCAACGCAAGTCCAAATGTTACAAGAAAAACAGAACATTTGTGCAATATTTTGATAAAAGTTGGAATTTTACTCAATAGCAGTCGCAATTTTACAAGAAAAGCTTAACGTGTTGGCAATTTTAGGAAAAGAGTCGTAAATTTACTCGACAAAAGTCACAATTTGATAAGAAAACTTCCAAATGTAATCGGGATTTCACTTGGCAAAAATATGACAAAAGTCATCATTTTACTCAAAAAATGTCACTATTTTACAACGACAACAAAAAAATTGGCAATATTGTGATACATTTCAGAATTATATATGACAAATGTCACCATTTAGCATTAAGAAGTAATACTTTTACATAAAAAAGTGATAATTTTACATAAAAAAGTTATACTTTTACGAGAAAATATTAAAATATTACAGAAACAGAAATAATATGAGAAACTGTTCCCAATTGTATAAGAAAATAAGTCGAGACAATGTAAGAAAAGGACTTCTTTTAATTTTAAATTTTTTTAAATTTGATTTATTGTTTGTAATTGTTTTTTTAATCCTCATTATTTACTTCAAGTTACTACAGTATGTCTCTATATACATATTTTTTTTAAAACATTTTTGAAAATAATTGTGGCCAAAGGGGGCACATTTCAATTTCTTACACACACTTGTTATTTCATATGTTGACCAGAGGATGAGCACTTTAAAAAAAAAAAAAAAATTGGAACGGCCCTAATTTTGATAGATTTTACCACCAGGGCTGCAAATGAGAAATTCTCTATTAGACACAATGGTTTTCCGTATTGGGGCTCCAGCACCCCCCGCCACCCCAAGAGGGACAAGCGGTAGGAAATGGATGGATGGATGGACCATGATTTATGTCCTAACTTGTTCACCGCTCCTCATATGGAAGGTAATTTTCCTTGTTGGTGTCTCAAGAAGGGTAGAAATAAAAGAACACACACACACACACACACACACACACACACACACACACACACACACACACACACACACACACACACGCACACACACACACACACACACACACACACACACACACACACACACACACACACACACACACACACACACATAAAGATTTGTAAAGATTTGTATTTACAACATTAATGATATATACAAATTATGCAAACAAAAATTAAGATTGTTGTGAAAAATGAGTTGGAATTTTACAAGAAAAAGGTCACAATTTCACAGGAAAAAGTTTGAATTTTGTCAAAATGTTACAAGAAAAGTCAAAATGTTACAAGAAAAACGGAACATTTGTGCAATATTTTGATAAAAGTTGGAATTTTACTCAATAAAAGTCGCAATTTTACAAGAAAAGCTTAACATGTTGGCAATTTTATGAAAAGAGTCGTAACTTTACCCGACAAAAGTCACAATTTTATAAGAAAACTTTAAAATGTTGGCAATATTATAACAATAATCGGAATTTTACTTGGCAAAATGTCACTATTTTACAAGGACAACAAAATTGGCAATATTGTGAAAAAAGTCAGAATTGTATATGACAAATGTCACCATTTTGCATTGAAAAGTAGTAATTTTCCAAAAAAAAAATTATAATTTTATGAGAAAATATTGCAATATTACAGAAACAGATATAATATGAGAAATTGTTTCCAATTTTATAAGAAAAAAAGTCAGACACATTGTGAGAAGACTGCTTTTATTTGTTTTATTCATTGCTTGTAATTTTTTTTTTTTAATCTTCATTATTTACTTCAAGTTATTACAGTATGTCTCCATATACATACAGTATTTATTATTTTTTTAATATTAATTTTGGCCAAAAGGGGTGCATTTCAATTTCATACACACACTTGTTATTTCATATGTTGACCAGAGGGGGATCACTTTTAAAAGCGACACACAGTCAATTAGAAAAATCCCTCCTTTTTGGGACCACCCTCATTTTGACAGATTTCCCCATCCAGGGGTGCAAATGAGACACCCCCGCAACCCTGAGAGGGACAAGCGGTAGGAAATGGATGGATGGATGGACCATGATTTATGTCCTAACTTGTTCACCGCTCCTCATATGGAAGGTAATTTTCCTTGTTGGTGTCTCAAGAAGGGTAGAAATACAAGAACACACACACACACACACACACACACACACACACACACACACACACACACACACACACACACACACACACACACACACACACACACACACACACACACACACACACACACACACACACACACACACACACACACACACGTCAGTGGTTGAAATGTGAGCTTTCCAGAAACAGATTTAGTTGATTTTTGTCAAGTGCGTTTAACATCATCTTAACAAGTCAATGTGTTCTTTTTTGTTTTGTTTTGTTGTTTTTTTGAATGAATAATCGCTTCAATTCTGAAAAAAAAAGTTGCCGCATCCTTCTGAAGTATGTTAATCTCTCCCCGCTTTTCCTTTATTAGTCAGTCAAATGCTCACCAAAGAATGATGTTGCAAGAATGCCATTTTCCTTGTCATCGGACTTTTTATGATTCCTAAATAAATCTCAAAGGTGCAACTAGAGTGTTCTAGAAGTGTTGTTCACAATCTATCCTTGGTGATTGACTTTAGACACTTTAGAAGTGCTTTCACTCAGCTCTGCTTTTGCGTCTCTGCAGCTTTAAAGTCCTACTGAAAGCCACTACTAGCGACCACGCAGTCTGATAGTTTATATATCAATGATGAAATCTTAACATTGCAACACATGCCAATACGGCCGGGTTAACTTAAAAAGTGACATTTTAAATTTCCCGCGAAATATCCTGCTAAAAACGTCTCGGTATGATGACGTATGCGCGTGACGTTAACGGTTGATACGGAAGTATTCGGACACATTGAATCCAATACAAAAAGTTCTGTTTTCATCTCAAAATTCCACAGTATTCTGGACATCTGTGTTGGTGAATCTTTTGCAATTTTTTTAATGAACAATGGAGACTGCAAAGAAGAAAGTTGTAGGTGGGATCGGTGTGTTAGCGGCTGGCTGCAACTACACAAACAGGAGGACTTTGAGGTGGAGAGCAGACGCGCTATCCGACGCTAGCCGCCGACCGCATCGGTGATCGGGTGAAGTCCTTCGTCGCACCGTCGATCGCTGGAACGCAGGTGAGCACGGGTGTTGATGAGCAGATGAGGGCTGGCGTAGGTGGATAGCTAATGTTTTTGGCATAGCTCTGTGAGGTCCCGTTGCTAAGTTAGCTTCAATGGCGTCGTTAGCAACAGCATTGTTAAGCTTCGCCAAGCTGGAAAGCATTAACCGTGTATTTACATGTCCATGGTTTAATAGTATTGTTGATCTTCCGTCTATCCTTCCAGTCAGGGGCTTATTTCTTTTGTTTCTATATGCAGTTAAGCCCGATGCTATCACGTTAGCTCCGTAGCTAAAGTGCTTCGCCGATGTATTGTCGTGGCGATAAAAGTCACTGTGAATGTCCATTTCGCGTTCTCGACTCTCATTTTCAAGAGGATATAGTATCCGAGGTGGTTTAAAATACAAATCCGTGATCCACAATAGAAAAAGGAGAGAGTGTGGAATCCAATGAGCCAGGTTGTACCTAACTTACGGTCAGAGCGAAAAAAGATGCGCCCTGCACTACACTCTAGTCCTTCACTCTCACGTTACTCATCCACAAATCTTTCATCCTGGCTCAAATTAATGGGGTAATCGTCACTTTCTCGGTCCGAATCGCTCTCGCTGCTGGTGTAAACAATGTGAAAATGTGAGGAGCTTCACAACCTGTGACGTCACGCTACTTCCGGTACAGGCAAGGCTTTTTTTTAATCAGCGACCAAAAGTTGTGAACTTTATCGTCGATGTTCTCTACTAAATCCTTTCAGCAAAAATATGGCAATATCGCGAAATGATCAAGTATGACACATAGAATGGATCTGCTATCCCCATTTAAATTTAAAAAATTCATATCAGTAGGCCTTTAATGCTAATGAGCTGTGTTTGTCCACGCCAACAGTGTGTATCTCCAAGAGGCGCTTTTTACATATGCAGTGTAACACTGCACTTACATATACAACATACAAAACCCAAAAGCAGTGAAGTTGTCACATTGTGTAAATGGTACAAACAGGCCTGGCCCTAACCAACCTGGCGCCCTAGGCAAGATTTTAGGTGGCGCCCCCCCCACATTGGCAGTGAAGTGTATATACTCACAAGAAACCGAATAGCTTTGTCTTTGACCTTTTTTTTTACTTAAAGAAAGAAAATCAACATATTATATGAGAATGTTATGTTATGATTATCTTTAACCGAATCACAGCAGTGCTCAAATTAAAAAACAGCATTCCCTCTCATGTGATATTGCTTAATTAACATTAATGATGTGCACTTTAACAACAAGGCTTACAACTATACCTAATATATAAAGGGGTGGAAAAGTGACTATTACCTGCAGGGCAAACATTAGCTAACCAGAAGGCAATAACAATGTGAACAAAAAACACCTGCTTAAAAGATCTAATACAAACGTCCCTGAGGAATGTAATGTGGGAGTACTGTAATTACCTAACGTTACATTATTATTATTTTCCATAACAATTTAGCCCCCTCCGCAATATTAACCCGACGTTAAAACAGAACTAGCTATTTATTGATTAGCAATTGCTGAATCATGTAACATTAGCTTAAAGAACTCTGCTGCTCGTCTGCTAACACAGACCCGCAGACGTGAGCACATCACCCCTATATTAGCGTCCCTTCACTGGCTCCCTGTGCGTTACAGAATCAATTTTAAACTCCTTTTATTTGTTTTTAAATGTCTAAACAACCTCGCGCCAACATATCTCTCCGACCTCCTTCAGCCTTACTGCCCCACCCGATCCCTAAGATCAGCCGATCAGCTGCTACTGACGGTCCCGGACACAAGGCTGAAGCTTAGAGGTGACAGAGCTTTCGCCGCTGCTGCTCCCAAGCTCTGGAACAACCTACCTCTTAGTGTTAGACAAGCCTCCTCTCTTCCTGTTTTTAAATCTCTCTTAAAAACATACTTTTATTCCATGGCTTTTAACACTGAGTGATATCCATCCTGCAATGGCGCCCCATAATACACCTGCTGTGAACCTGTTTTTGTGTTTTTATGTTTTTATATTTTATTTATTTATTTTTTTATCGTGTTCTGTTTGTGTTGTGTTGTTTGCTCGGTTCTCGTATTATTTTTAACCTGCCCATTGTACAGCACTTTGGCTACCCCTGTGGTAAATTTTAAATGTGCTTTATAAATAAAGTTGATTTGATTTGATTTGATTTAATGCTAAAAAAGCCAGGTTACTGTCACATTCTGTAACAGACAAATCATTTCATGTAGGCTAACATTACCTACCTGCTACCTCTGTCTTTTTCTCGTTTCTCCTCCTCTTCTTTTCTTTTTTTTCTTCCCTGGGCACCTGACAGTTTGGGCCGTTTTGACATCTTGTGTTGAAGGGAGGGAAGGGAGGGGGCGCACCGTGCGGGGGGAGGGGGGGGGGGGGGTAATGTTGTAACAAATAATATTTCTATTAAATAGGCTTTACTTTGCATTTTAATTAACGTGGGATTATTTTTTGTATTTAGAAACAATAGTACCAACTTTTTTTTCTTTTTTTTTTTCTCTCCAACATTTGTGGCACTGGCGTGGCGCCCCCTGATGGACGGCGCCCTTAGCATTTGCCTATACCAGGGGTCGGCAACCCGCGGCTCCGGAGCCGCATGCGGCTCTTTGACCACTCTGATGCGGCTCAGCTGCATACTTGCCGACCCCCCGATTTTCCCAGGAGACTTGTGGATCTCAGTGCCTCTCTAAGAAAACTCCAAGGGCAATTATAATCCTATTTTCACTCTAATTACTAAATAAAGGGCGTGCCCTAAATGCACCGCAGTAATTGTCCTCTACAGCATTTACAAACAGCGTGCCAGCCCGGCCACATGTTGTATGTAGCTTTTACTTGCACACATAGGAGACAGCAAAGCATACTTACTCATCAGCCACACAGCTTACACTGACGGTAGTGTAACACAACACAACCAATACCCAGAATCCCATGCAGCCCTAACTCTTCCGGTCTAGATTATACACCCCTGCTACCACCAAACCCCCCCACACATCAACCCTCCCCCCTCCGTGCGTCGGTTGAGCGGAGGAGTTAGGGCTGCATGGGATTCTGGGTATTTGTTGTGTTGTGTTTATGTTGTGTTACAGTGCAGATGTTCTCCAGAAATGTGTTTGTCATTCTTTTTTGGTGTGGGTTCAAAGTGTGGCGCATATTTGTAACGTAACAGTGTTAAAGTTGTTTTTGTACGGCTACCGTCAGTGTAAGCTGTGTGGCTGTTGAAGTAGTACGCCTTGCTGTCACTTACGTGAGCAAGCTGAAGCTGAATTCTACATGTGGTTTAACAGGTACACTGTTTGGGCAGGCTGTAGAGGGCGCCAAAAGCAGTGCCATCACAACCTGATATTCGGAATTAATGAGAGGATTGGCAAGTATGACGCTATCAAGCGCCATTCATTCAAAACTCGCGGGCCGCACTAACATCAAATTTCCATTTTAAGGTGTGTGCCGGTGCGTGTGTCTGAGACCCCTGGTTAACATAGCA
>NC_084741.1:2737534-2752534 GCF_033978785.1 Entelurus aequoreus | reverse complement strand
ACTTGGCAAAGCGGGTGCACTTCTGTTCAGTTTCCAAACAGAGCTGTTCTCTGTGAAGTGGTGAGCGAATACACGAGGTGGGCTACTTCAGTGTTATAGCTTCACCCATTGTGGTAAATGGGTTATACTTGTATAGCTTTTCTACCGTCAAGGTACTCAAAGCGCTTTGACACCATTTCCGCATTCACCCATTCACACACACATTCACACACTGATGGCGGGAGCTGCCATGCAAGGCCCTAACCACCATCAGGAGCAAGGGTGAAGTGTCTTGCTCAAGGACACAACGGACGTGACGAAGTTGGTAGAAGGTAGGGATCGAACCAGGAACCCTCAGGTTGCTCTCACAGCCACTCTCCCAACAACGCCACGTCTTCCCTATTATAGTTATTAGGGATGTCCGATAATATCAGACTGCCGATATTATCGGCCGATAAATGCTTTAAAATGTAATATCGGATATTATTGGTACCGGTTTCAAAATGATCGGTTTCAAAAAATAATATGTATCACTTTTTAAAACGCTGCTGTGTACACGGACGTAGGGAGAAGTACAGAGCGCCAATAAACCTTAAAGGCACTATCTACGGCACACAAGTGAATGCAAGGCATACATGGTCAACAGCCATACAGGTCACACTGAGGGTGTCCATATAAACAACTTTAACACTGTTACAAATATGCGCCACACTGTGAACCCACACCAAACAAGAATGACAAACACATTTCGGGAGAACATCCGCACCATAACACAACATAAACACAACACAACAAATACCCAGAACCCCTTGCAGCACTAACTCTTCCGGGACGCTACAATAAACCTTGTTTTTGACTGATTGATTGAAACTTGTATTAGTAGGTTGCACAGTACAGTACATATTCCGTACAAGTGACCACTAAATGGTAACACCCCAATACGTTTTTCAACTTAATTAAGTCGGGGTCCACGTTAATCAATCATTGTTTATTGCATCCAGCGGGGCAGCAAAACAAAATTGCTGCCTACTGTCCTCCACATTTTGGGACCACAAACCCATCACCATGGCAAGACGCGACATGATCAGCAATAAACGATATTATTACACATCGCATTTAATTATTGTATTTTTGTAATGTGCAATTTGATGGATAACTTTCTATGAAATCAAACGTCAAACAGATACTCAAGTGTTAGAATAATTATGTATAAGTTATCACACAACTCTTATGCTTAAAGGCCGTTGCTATAGTTATTATCAATTGTGCTGAAGTTGTACTTTTCTATCCGTGCAAAGGGACAACTTGCAATCTCGGACTGCGAGTCGTCTCGTATCAGTGTTTGTGTCCAGACCCGGCCTGCTGACTGCCAAGGACGAACATCGAGTACCGTGACGCAGACAAAGCAGAGACAGGGCGATATCACGAGTGTCAGCACATTTGCATTTCTGAATAATCATATATTGTGTCTGCTGAAATTACCCCCTTTCCTTCAGAAGCAGCCTCAGTGATGTAACCAGGGACTTCCCGAATAAATAGTGGAGCATGTGGGCTGTGCCTGAGAGCGTAGGTTGGAACTGTAACTGAGTGTACAGCACAATGAGTACCAGTGAGTATCCAATCACAGGAGGCGTGAATGTCACGGTCAAGGCGAGGCCAGCTAGAAGGCCTTACCGACAACAACTCGTGATCTGATTGGCTATCGCAATTATCTATCAACTGTATGTGCCCGTTCACTTACAGTGCACAGGCATTGTTGATTCGGGCAGATTTGGTACAGCATGGCAACATAAGCTAGCTGAATTCTGATTGGATACAAACTCTAACCTAAAAACAACAGGAAGGAGCATAATATGACATGAAGAGAATATCAATACTTTTAGATATCTAGGGAAAGTGAATAAAACATTACTTTCTGGTTATGTTAGGCCTTACTTAATTAAGTAAATGGGGCGTTACTACCCACCTGTGATTGTCGGGTTCCAACACTGACAGGACAAGAAGCAAATAATTAAACAGAGACAGAATTACATTTGGCTCAATTTGAGGAGAAACGTCTGGTCTGTACTCTTGTACAGTGTCTCAGCACGCTCTGGCGAACGATTGTACGCCTCCTCCTTTATTTGGACATTCTCCGACTACATGGCAACAGCTGCCTCTAAGGGACGAGGTCGTAAACAGCCATCGCCTTTGATTACAGCAGTCCAAAAGAAAAGGTCGTAAAAACAGTTCACAGAAAAGGTCGTAAAAGAGTTCAAAAAAGAGGTTCGTAAAACAGTTCAAAAAAGAGGTCGTCTGGAACTTGGGCAGATCCTGCCTTCTCTCCGCTTTGTAGTTCTTGGGTTAAAACAAAATCTTTATGTTGATTACAATCCATTAAAGGCCTACTGAAAGCCACTACTACCGACCACGCAGTCTGATAGTTTATATATCAATGATGAAATCTTAACATTGCAACACATGCCAATACGGCCGGGTTAACTTATAAAGTGACATTTTAAATTTCCCGCTAAACTTCCGGTTCAAAACGCCTTTGGAGGATGACGTATGCGCGTGACGTTAACGGTTGATACGGAAGTATTCGGACACATTGAATCCAATACAAAAAAGCTCTGTTTTCATTTCATAATTCCACAGTATTCTGGACATCTGTGTTGGTGAATCTTTTGCAATTTGTTTAATGAACAATGGAGACTGCAAAGAAAAAAGTTGTAGGTGGGATCGGTGTATTAGCAGCTGACTACAGCAACACAGCCAGGAAGACAGAGATGGATAGCAGACGCGTTAGCCGCCGAACTCACCTTAACTTCCTCCGTCTCGCCGACCTAATCTGTGATCGGGTGAAGTCCTTCGTCGCACCGTCGATCGCTGGAACGCAGATGAGCACGGGTGTTGATGAGCAGATGAGGGCTGGCTGGCGTAGGTGGAGCGCTAATGTTTTATCATAGCTCTATGAGGTCCGGTTGCTAAGTTGCTAAGTTAGCTTCAGCGTCGTTAGCAACAGCATTTTTAAGCTTTGCCAGGCTGAGAATTATTAACCGTGTAGTTACATGTCCATGGTTTAATAGTATTGTTGGTCTTCTGTCTATCCTTCCAGTCAGGGATTTATTTATTTAGTTTCTATCTGCATTTGAGACAGATGCTATCACGTTAGCTCAGTAGCTAAAGAGCTTCGCCGATCTATTGTCGTGGAGATAAAAGTCACTGTGAATGTCCATTTCGCCTTCTCGACTCTCATTTTCAAGAGGATATAGTATCCGAGGTGGTTTAAAATACAAATCCGTGAACCACAATAGAAAAAGGAGAAAGTGTGGAATCCAATGAGCCAGCTTGTACCTAAGTTACGGTCAGAGCGAAAAAAGATATGTTTGCATTGCATTGTAGTCCGTCACTCTAACGTTCCTCATCCACAAATCTTTCATCCTCGCTCAAATTAATGGGGTAATCGTCGCTTTCTCGGTCCGAATAGCTCTAGCTGCGTTGAAAACAATAGGAAAATATGAGGAAGCGAACAACCGACTACGTCACGCTACTTCCGGTAGGGGCGAGGCTTTTTTTTATCAGAGACCAAAAGTTGCGAACTTTATCGTCGTTGTTCTATACTAAATCCTTTCAGCAAAAATATGGCAATATCGCGAAATGATCAAGTATGACACATAGAATGGATCTGCTATCCCCGTTTAAATAAAAAAAAAATCATTTCAGTAGGCCTTTAAATAAACAGAAACACCTTCATGTTGCTTCCCCCCCTTACACAGTGGAGTTTTACAAGCCTTCTTCTTGGTAGGTTTCAAAGACAGCTTTTGCTTCTTGCACTCAATGTAACTCAAAGTTTTTGTGATAACTTAGAAACAATTATTCTAACAGTGATGTTTACCTGCATGACATCATAAAAAGCAACTGTTGTGATGGACAGCCTCCACCGTGAGGTTAAAGGCCTACTGAAATGAATTTTTTTTATTTAAACGGGGATAGCAGATCCATTCTATGTGTCATACTTGATCATTTCGCGATATTGCCATATTTTTGCTGAAAGGATTTAGTATAGAACAACGACGATAAAGATCGCAACTTTTGGTATCTGATAAAAAAAAAGGCTTGCCCCTACCGGAAGTAGCGTGACGTAGTCAGTTGAACATATACGCAAAGTTCCCTATTGTTTACAATGATGGCCGCATGAAGTGAGAGAGATTCGGACCGAGAAAGCGACAATTTCCCCATTAATTTGAGCGAGGATGAAAGATTTGTGGATGAGTAAAGTGCAAGTGAAGGACTAGTGGGGAGTTGAAGCTATTCAGATAGGGAAGATGCTGTGAGAGCCGGGGGTGACCTGATATTCAGCTGGGAATGACTACAACAGTAAATAAACACAAGACATATATATACTCTATTAGCCACAACACAACCAGGCTTATATTTAATATGCCACAAATTAATCCTGCATAAAAACACCTGCGTGTTTGTTACGCTAGCTCCTAGCTCCTCTGCTAGCTCCGAGCTCCATAGAACACGCCAATACAATTCAAACACCTGATCAACACACACAATCACTCAGCCCAAAAGACCGTTCACCTAACCCAAGGTTCATAAAGCTTATATATTTTAAAAAAGTTACGTACATACGCAAAAAAAAGTTGCGCACATACGGTCAAGCGATCAAATGTTTAGAAGCCAAAGCTGCATACTCACAGTAGCACGTCTGCGTCTTTGTCATCCAAATCAAAGTAATCCTGGTAAGAGTCTGTGTTGTCCCAGTTCTCTACAGGCGTCTGTGTATCGAAGTCAAAAGTCCTCCTGGTTAGAGTCTCTGTTATCCGAGTTCTTCCATCTTGACTGCATCTTTCGGGAATGTAAACAAAGAAGCGCCGGCTGTGTACTGTTGTTGCTGACTACGTTCGAAAAATACGTCCATTTCGCACCGACAACTTTCTTCTTTGCTTGCTCAGCTTCCTTCTCCATAATGCAATGAACATGATTGCAACAGATTCACGAACACAGATGTCCAGAATACTGTGGAATTATGAAATGAAAACAGAGCTTTTTCGTATTGGCTTCAATGTGGAAGGCATACCCGTGTTCGCCGGTCTACGTCACGCGCATACGTCATCCTCAGAGGCGTTTCGAACCGGAAGTTTAGCGGCAAATTTAAAATGTCACTTTATAAGTTAACCCGGCCGTATTGGCATGTGTTATAATGTTAAGATTTCATCATTGATATATAAACTATCAGACTGCGTGGTCGGTAGTAGTGGGTTTCAGTAGGCCTTTAAGTGTTCCAACGCGTTTTCCGCGTGACGCAGCAACTGCGGGGGTCCCGAGGAGTAAAACATGAAGGAGCAAGTTGAGGTCAGGTGGTTCACTTCCTGCTTTTATTGGGAGCGAGGCCTGACAAAAACAAGTGTCAGATGAAGGCCTTTTTCTGGAGGCTCCAAAAGAGACGTACGCTGGGAAAAAAAAAAAAAAAAGGCAGGGGGGAGTCCTCAATAGGGCTGGCGAGCATGCAGGGGGAAAAAAAAAAAAAAAACTTGGGGAAGAAGGAAGAAGGCATGGCGCACAATGGCCCCCGAGCCCCCCGTGCTCGCTTCAAAGAGCCAGAAAGGAGGAGATGGACCTGCTGGGAAGTATAGTAGTCATGGCACTAGGTGGGAGGGGGTGGGGGGGGGGGGGGGGTGGGGGGGTGGGGGGGTGGGGTGTAGGGTCTTTCATTGCAAAAAGTAAGTGTGGCGGCGTCAGAATGCATGCACTGTATGGAATGGACTCTGTGCAACTCCATGTGTGGTCTGATGCTGGGGCTCAGGCAGGTGGAGGGGGGCGGGGGGCTCGGAGGGGGGCGGGGGGCTCAGTGGGAAAGAAAGGAAGGAAAGGGAAGAAACATTCTTTGATTATGACGGGGTTTTTAATAGTATACAGTATGCCTTTATTTAGTCCATGCAGAAATGTTACTTTAAAGGGGAACTGCACTTTTTTTTGGTGTGTATATATATATATATATATATATGTATCAGTGGCGTGCGGTGAGGTTAATGTCCGGTGAGGCACGACTGCATCATCACAGTCAGATTTACAAACATATGAACCCTAAAGAGTATCTTATTCACAACGTGATTGGCAGCAGTTAACGGGTTATGTTTAAAAGCTCATACCAGCATTCTTTACACATACAAACTGTAGCACACAAAAAAGCACAATTAATTAAAAAAACATTATTATGGTCTTACCTTTCTTGCTGGACATCCACGCAGCCAGCCTTTGCGTGTGTACCACGCCGTTTGAAAAGAACGGGTCTTCTGTCCCAAAGTCAAAAGCAAACCTTTTAGCTCCGGCGTTGGTCTACCTTAAATTATTACCTCCTGCTTCGATTGAAAGTCCAGTTTAGAAAACTGTTTTATTTTACATATGTAATCCTCCATGTTTTTAATAAAAGTCCAGGCGAGAGGAAATAAACAATCGCTGCACTAATTGACTTGCAAACTTTTTTTTTTTTTTTCTTCTGCGGCCGAGGAATGATCTCTGGGATCACTACCGCCCTCTACCACCAGGAGGCCGGATTACTGCGAGCCTCAGCCAGGACGTCTTTTGCAGCAGTTTTATGAATGCTCAGCACAAAAAATACGTTACACACATACAGTTGTTGACAAAATACACTGTACATTATATACCTCAGCTAACTAAACTATGCCATAGTTTAGTTAGCTGATATAATTCATATAGCAATACAGTCTCACTGCACAGCAGGCCGGCAGTTAGCCGAGTCATTACGCACAATCCATGTTGAGGCACAACTGAGTGACGTGCCTCAACTGGCTGCTGATCACCGCACCGTCTCTTCTCAGTATTTGAACGGCAAATGTGAAAATAAAAATAAAAATAATCTAAAACTGGTGAAGTTAAATGGAAAATAACTTTAGTATAATCACTGGATACTACGGAGCCCCTAAAGGGACATGGGGAAAAAAAAAAAAAAAATAATATTTATTTTTTTTTTTTATAAAAAAAAAAAAATAATAATAATATTTTTTTATTTTTTATTTATTTTTTTATAAAAAGTTTCTCGTGGCCACGAGATACTTTCTTGGGGTCAAGAGATACATGTCTAAAAATAAATAAATTCCCATGTCCCTTTAGGGGCTCCGTAGGATACATATAACAATTTAATTATTATTTTTTTCTTTTTACATTTTTTTTCTTTCTATGATGGCAGGTGAGGCCCCGCCTCCCCTGCCTCTAGTGACGGCACGCCACTGATATATATATATATATATATATATATATATATATATATATATATATATATATATATATATATATATATATATATATCTATAGATATATCTATCTATATATCTATCTATAGATATATCTATAGATAGATCTATAGATATATATATATATATATATATATATATATATATATATATATATATATATATATTAGTGACGTGCAGTCAGGGGAGGCAGGTGAGGCGGTGCCTCACGTGCCATCATGGAAAGAAAAAAAATGTAAAAAGAAAAAAAAATAATTAAATTGTTATATGTATCCAGTAGAGATGCGCGGATAGGCAATTATTTCATCCGCAACCGAATCACAAAAGTCGTCATCCACCCGCCATCCACCCAAACTAACATTTTATCAAAACCACAACCACCCGCCACCCACCCGTTGTTATATATCTAATATAGACGATGCAAGGCAGAAAGGAGAATGATCCAATGCAGCAGAGACATTCAATGCGTGCCACGCATTAATATCTCTTGGCCACGCATTAGAGGCTAAGAGATATTAATGCGTGATAATATTATTTATCATTATTATAATAGTATTGTCATTTCCATTAAGAAAGTGTTGACTAATATTGTTATTTTTTCCCCTGGTCTTTCGTATTCCCTTTTTTAGTTTGTCGCGTACCACGTTTGCTGCCGGCGTAGCCATCTTTTTATTTTTTGTGGTGTGCTGCGTCACGCCAAATTTCTTCCCCCTACAAAAACCTCCCCCCCATTTACTTCCGTGGTCATGTTTCCTCTTACGTCATTGACAGCGATCGATAGCACTTCGGCTTTGACTGCCCGTCGCTGGAAGGAAACTTCGTCTTTGACAGCTGCTGGAATCTGAAGAAATCGATTATTGTTTTTTTTTTTTTTTGTACAGGCGCGAAACAGGACAGTCGCATGCCGCTTAAGGACCCCCGGCAACTTTGTGACTTTATTGGACGCAGCCCCAGAAGTAAACGGCGGGAGGGTGGAGGTTTTTGTAGGGGGGAAGAAATTTGGCGTGACAGCTGCAGCAGTGCCTGGTGAATGATTGCCTGTTTCAAAGAGTGCTGCTCGTTTTTCGTATGTGGGTAACAACATTTAACTATGTATATATATTTCCCAATTGGTTCAACCGCCACCCGCCCGAATCTATTTAAAATCTATTTTTTTCGTCATGCATCCGCCCGACCCGCGGATTATCCGCGGACTCCGCGGTTGTGTCCGCAAACCGCGCATCTCTAGTATCCAGTGATTATACTATAACGTTATTTTCCATTTAACTTCACCAGTTTTAGACTATTTTTATTTAAAATTCGCTGAATTTTCCCATTTGCCGTTCAAATACTGAGAAGAGACTTGTGGTGAGTCACCAGCCAGTTGAGCCTCACCATGGATTGCGCAATGACTCGGCTAACTGCTGGCCTGCTGTGCAGTGAGACCGTATTGATATATGAATTATATTATACATTTCCATAGTTTATTTAGCTGAGGTATATAATGTACAGTGTATTTTGTCAACACCTGTATGTGTGTAACGTATTTCTTGTGCTGAGAAATCATAAAACGGCTGCAAAAGACGCACTGGCTGAGGCTCGCAGTAATCCCGCCTCATGGTGGTAGAGGGCGAGCGATCCCAGGGATAATTTTTGCGACTACTCGGCTGCATAAGAACTGATAACAAGCAGCAACAGTTAGCGATCGTTTATGTTTTCCTCTCGCCTGGACTTTTAACATGGAGGATTACATATCTAAAATAAAACAGTTTTCTAAACTGGACTTTCAATCGAAGCAGGAGGTATTAATTAAAGGAAGATCTCCATCGAGACAGAGAGACTTTTAAAACTGAAGAAAGATAAGGAAGACTTCTATAAAGAAGTTATCGATGCTTTTGTTCAGCAGGATCTACCCCAGTCTGCTGACATGCAAGCAGAGTAGTAGATTTTTGTAAAAAGCTTTTATAATTGTAAAGGACAATGTTTTATCACCTGATTGCAATAATGTACATTTGTTTTAACTATTAAATGAACCAAAAATATGACTTTGCACTGTCTTGTTTAGCTTATGCATTGTTTATGTTCTTTGTTTTTTTTGTTTTTGTTTTTCGCTCTATGCTATTTTAACCTGTAAAGCACTTTGGTCCAATTTAAAAATTGTTGTAAACGTGCTATAAAAACAAAGTTGCCTTGCCTTGTCTTGCGTCCTCGGCGTCTTTGTGTCGTCGTCTCATTATCACAAGCTCGGGGTCTGGAGGAGTTGGGTGAGGGGTATAAAAAAAGAGGGTTAGCCAAAGACGGGAGCCCGTCTTTAATCAAAGTTACCTCATCTCTGCCGATGCCGCCCCCGCCGCCCCTCCTGTCCTTCTCCCGTGACATCCTGGCGATGATATTCAAAAGAGCGGCGGCTGCGGAAATAACATTTAACTCCACCAATTCCTTATTGCCTGTCAGTCTCTCTAATTTGATGTGGCGTCGGACAGTTGCCGCATTGGACGGCCCGACGGCACACATATTGGCGGGGGCATGGGGGAGACTGGCAGCTAATAAAACCCAGTTGGGTATTTACTCCCCCCTTTTCCTTTTTATTTATAATATCCCTCAGTATTGTTATTATGAATATATATGCATTTAGGCCTCAGCCATCACTCCGCGTGGTCGCTCGGTTAATAACGCCTTATTGATTTCCATACCGGACCCGACTGTATATCTGTTTAATATCCAGGCCTTATCGCCCTCACATGAACTTTTGCTTTATTTCTTTCCCTACAGGCGTTATTGTGTCCGTGCGGGAGTGCAGGTAGCATGTCCCCGACGTGCGGGCTGTTTCAAAAAGTCATCGTTAATGAGTTATGTATTGTCGTTTGTTCGTTATCTCTTCCAAAAGGTCAGATGAGGACTGGATCGTATTGGAAACCGAAGCGATGTTTCCCCCATACCTTTTGCAAATACTGCCAATCTAATGAATCCGTTGCAGACAACTAACATTTTCAACACAATGTTGTTTTACTATGGACTGGACTCTCACAACATTACGATAGTTCCACTATGGACTGGAATCTCACTGTGAGAGCCCAGTGTGAGAGTCTCACACTATTATGTTAGATCCACTATGGACTGGACTCTCACAACATTACGATAGATCCACTATGGACTGGACTCACTGTGAGAGTCCAGTGTGAGAGTCTCACACTATTATGTTAGATCCACTATGGACTGGACTCTCACACTATTATGTTAGATCCAATATGGACTGGACTCTCACAACATTACGATAGATCCACTATGGACTGGACTCTCACTGTGAGAGTCCAGTGTGAGAGTCTCACACTATCATGTTAGATCCACTATGGACTGGACTCTCTCACTATTATGTTAGATCCACTATGGACTGGACTCTCACTATTATGTTAGATCCACCATGGACTGGACTCTCACACTATTATGTTAGATCCACTATGGACTGGACTCTCACACTATTATGTTAGATCCACTATGGACTGGACTCTCACACTATTATGTTAGATCCACTATGGACTGGACTCTAACACTATTATGTTAGATCAGCTATGGACTGGACTCTCACACTATTATGTTAGATCCACCATGGACTGGACTCTCACTATTATGTTAGATCCACTATGGACTGGAATCTCACATTATTATGTTAGATCCACTACGGACTGGACTCTCACTATTATGTTAGATCCACTATGGACTGGACTCTCACACTATTATGTTAGATCCACTATGGTCTGGACTCTCACACTATTATATTAGATCCACTATGGACTGGACACTCACACTATTATGTTAGATCCACTATGGACTGGACTCTCACACTATTATGTTAGATCCACTATGGACTGGACTCTCACTATTATGTTAGATCCACTATGGACTGGAATCTCACATTATTATGTTAGATCCACTATGGACTGGACTCTCACACTATTATGTTAGATCCACTATGGACTGGACTCTCACTATTATGTTAGATCCACTATGGACTGGAATCTCACATTATTATGTTAGATCCACTATGGTCTGGACTCTCACTATTATGCTGGATCCACTATGGACTGGACTCTCACTATTATGTTAGATCCACTATGGACTGGACTCTCACTATTATGTTAGATCCACTATGGACTGGACTCTCACTATTATGTTAGATCCACTATGGACTGGACTCTCACTATTATGTTAGATCCACTGTGGACTGGACTCTCACACTATTATGTTAGATCCACTATGGACGGGACTCTCACACTATTATGTTAGATCCACCATGGACTGGACTCTCACTATTATGTTAGATCCACTATGGACTGGACTCTCACATTATTATGTTAGATCCACTATGGACTGGACTCTCACTATTATGCTAGATCGACTATGGACTGGACTCTCACTATTATGTTAGATCCACTATGGACTGGACTCTCACTATTATGTTAGATCCACTATGGACTGGACTCTCACACTATTATGTTAGATCCACTACGGACTGGACTCTCACACTATTATGTTAGATCCACTATGGACTGGACTCTCACTATTATGTTAGATCTACTATGGACTGGACTCTCACACTATTATGTTAGATCCACTATGGACTGGACTCTCACACTATTATGTTAGATCCACTATGGACTTCTTTATCTCTTTTTTTCAATCAAAAATGCTTTGCTCTGATTAGGGGGTACATGTCTAAAAAAAAAAGAAATACAAAAAGAAAATATAAAAAAAAAAAGGGACATGGGGGAAAACTTTTGCAGCGTTTTTCTCTTCGTCATCTTTTCTCTTGGTTTTTTTAGCACTTCCATAGCGAGTCTACTGACGGATAAAGGTTAGAACTATGCGCTACTTTGTATTACAAACGGCAGCAGCGGAGGATGCACGTGCATGTACGAGCCAGTCTGCCTCACAACAAGATGATAGAGAAAAAGAAGGAACTCATTATTTACGGTGTGGACTACAATGGCACACATCCTTCTCTTTGGGTAAATGTATACCATGTATGGATAATCCGCTATGTCGCACTTGGGAAAAACTTCCAATTTTCTTGTTTCTTTGAAATATGACAATATTATTTTATAAATATCTCTGCAATGCCAAAACAGTTTGATTGAAAATGGCATATCCCAAATATACACAAATGCAGGTGGTAATAGGTAAGAAAAGTTGCTTTTGCATAATCGGTCCCCTTTAAGGCGAGGCGGACCCACGTGGACACCACTTTTTTTTTGCTGCAACTTCTTTTTTAAAAAAGAGTTTCTGACATTATTCATCATTGTGCTGGCACTTGCAACTTTATTTGGCCCCAGGTCGGAATATTTTGCAGGAGAAGTCGATAATAAAAAATAAAAAAAAATCACCATTTGTGGAATTGTTTTGTCCAGAAAAGAGAGGATTCAGACTTATTGATGCACTAACTTTGCCAGCCTGGGGAGTTTGTTGTACTGTAAGCATGGAGGACGTTGGGCTCCTGTCTTTTAAAAGAGATTTATGTCGTATGTAATGATACAAAACCCAAAAGCAGTGAAGTTGTCACGTTGTGTAAATGGTAAATAAAAAGAGAATACAATGATTTGCAAATCCTTTTCAACTTATATTCAATTGAATAGACTGCAAAGACAAGATATTTAACGTTCAAACTGGTAAACGTTATTTTATTGCAAATATTAGCTCACTTGGAATTTGATGCCTGCAATGTGTTTCAAAAAAGCTGGCACAAGTGGCAAAAAAAACTGAGAACGTTGAGTAATGCTCATGAAAGACTTATTTGGAACATCCCACAGGTGAACAGGCTAATTGGGAACAGGTGGGCGCCATGATTGGATATAAAAGCAGCGTCCGTGAAATGCTCAGTCATTCAAAAACAAGGACGGGGGCGAGGGTCACCACTTTGTGAACGAATGCGGGAGAAAATTGTCCAACATTTTAAGAACAACATTTCTCAACCAGCTATTGCAAGGAATTTAGAAATTTCACCATCTACGGACCGTAATATCATCAAAAGGGTCAGGAAATCTGGAGAAATCACTGCACGTAAGCGGCAATGCCCGCGACCTTCCATCCCTCGGGCGGTACTGCATCAAAAAGCGACATCAGTGTGTAAAGGGTATCACCACATGGACTCAGAAACACGTCAGAAAACCACTAACTACAGTTGGTCGCTACATCTGTAAGTGCAAGTTAAAACTCTACGATGGAAAGCCAAAGCCATTTATCAACAACACCCAGGAACGCTCATCTAAGATGGACTGATGCAAAGTGGAAAAGTGTTCTGTGGTCTGACGAGTCCACATTTCAAATTGTTTTTGGAAACTGTGGACGTCGTGTCTTCTGGACCAAAGAGGAAAAGAACCATCCGGATTGTTCTAGGCGCAAAGTGTAAAAGCCAGCATGTGTGATGGTATGGGGGTGTATTAGTGCCCAAGACATGGGTAACTTACACATCTGTGAAGGCACCATTAATGCTGGAAGGTACATACAGGTTTTGGAGCAACATATGTTGTCATCCAAGCAACGTTATCATGGACGCCCCTGCTTATTTCAGCAAGATAATGCCAAGCAACGTGTTACAACAGTGTGGCTTCATAGTAAAAGTGTGTGGGTACTACACTGGCCTGCCTGTAGTCCAGACCTGTCTCCCGTTGAAAATGTGTGGCGCATTATGAAGCCTAAAATAGTACAGCCGAGACTGTTGAACAACTTAAAAGCCTACTGAAATGAGATTTTATTATTTAAACGGGGATAGCAGGTCCATTCTATGTGTCGTACTTGATCATTTCGCGATATTGCCATATTTTTGCTGAAAGGATTTAGTAGAGAACATTGACGATAAAGTTTGCAACTTTTGCTCGCTGATAAAAAAAGCCTGGCCTGTACCGGAAGTAGCGTGACGTCACAGGTTGTGGAGCGCCTCACATCTGCACATTGTTTACAATCATGGGCCACCAACAGCGAGAGCGATTCGGACCGAGAAAGCGACGATTTCCCCATTAATTTGAGCGAGGATGAAAGATTTGTGGATGAGGAAAGTGAGAGTGAAGGACTAGAGGGCAGTGGAAGCGATTCAGATAGGGAAGATGCTGTGAGAGGCGGGTGGGACCTGATATTCAGCTGTGAATGACTAAAACAGTAAATAAACACAAGACATATATATACTCTATTAGCCACAACACAACCAGGCTTATATTTAATATGCCACAAATTAATCCCGCATAACAAACACCTCCCCCCTCCCGTCCATATAACCCGCCAATACAACTCAAACACCCGCACAACACACTCAATCCCACAGCTTCCTCCGCAAAGTTCATACAGCACATATATTTCCCCAAAGTTACGTACGTGACATGCACATAGCGCCACGCACGTACGGGCAAGCGATCAAATGTTTGGAAGCGGCAGCTGCGTACTCACGGTACCCGCGTACCCAACTCAAAGTCCTCCTGGTAAGAGTATCTGTTGTCCCAGTTCTCCACAGGCCAATGGTAAAGCTTGACTGTCATCATTCGGGAATGTAAACAATGAAACACCGGCTACGTGTTTATGTTGCTGCAGCCGGCCGCTAATACACCGCTTCCCACCTACAGCTTTCTTCTTTGCTATCTCCATTGTTCATTAAACAAATTGCAAAAGATTCACCAACACAGATGTCCAGAATACTGTGGAATTTTGCGATGAAAACAGACGACTTAATAGCTAATGCTGTCCCAAAATGTCCGCTACAATCCGTGACGTCACTGAGACGTTTTCAGCAGGA
>NC_084741.1:2690034-2732534 GCF_033978785.1 Entelurus aequoreus | reverse complement strand
ATAGCATCGTGCTTAAAAGCAGATAGAAACAAAATAAATAAACCCCTGACTGGAAGGATAGACAGAAGATCAACAATACTATTAAACCATGGACATGTAAATACACGGTTAATGCTTTCCAGCTTGTCGAAGCTTAACAATGCTGTTGCTAACGACGCCATTGAAGCTAAATTAGCAACGGGACCTCACAGAGCTATGCTAAAAACATTAGCTCTCCACCTACGCCAGCCAGCCCTCACCTGCTCATCAACACCCGTGCTCACCTGCGTTCCAGCGGTCGACGGAGCGACGAAGGACTTCACCCGATCACCGATGCGGTCAGCGGCCCGGAGACGGAGGAAGTCAAGGTGAGGTCGGTCTGCTATCCATCTCAAAGTTCTCCTGGTTGTGTTGCTGTAGTCCGCCGCTAATACACCGATCCAACCTACAGCTTTCTTCTTTGCAGTCTCCATTGTTCATTAAACAAATTGCAAAAGATTCACCAACACAGATGTCCAGAATACTGTGCAATTTTGGGATGAAAACAGAGCTTTTTTGTATTGGATCCAATGGGGTCCGAATACTTCCGTTCTCTCCGTGACGTCACGCGCATACGCATCATATGTAGACGTTTTCAACCAGAAGTGTGGCGGGAAATTTAAAATTGCACTTTATAAGTTAACCCGGCCGTATTGGCATGTGTTGCAATGTTAAGATTTCATCATTGATATATAAACTCTCAGACTGCGTGGACGCTAGTAGTGGCTTTCATTAGGCCTTTAAATGACATCAGACCGACTCACAAGTTCAGTAGTTCTTTCTCTCTGGCACTCATCAAGGGCGGACGCTCCCCTTTCCTCTCCCTTATCTCTCCTGCTTGCTTCTTTGTCTTATCTTGTCTTAACTTTTTTGTTGCCTCTTTTTGCACTGCTCTCCAAATCAACATTGGAACTACTACTCCGTACTCTATCCTGCACCTCGGTACTCCCATACCTTACATACTGTGTTGAAGTATGGGGGAATACTTACCACAACACAATTCATCCTCTGATCATATTACAGAAAGGAGCAGAAAACGAAACAACATTATCTGGTACAACCCCCCATACAGCAAAAACGTCTCAACTAATATTGGCCACAAATTCCTCACCCTGATCGACAAACACTTCCCCAAAGGCAACACCCTAAGAAAAGTATTTAACAAGAACAACATTAAATTGAGCTACAGCTGCATGAACAACATGCGACAAATCATTTCAAACCACAATAAAGCAATTGAAAAGGAGCCGCCCACCACCAGGCAGAACGACTCCAAAACCGACAAAGGCTGTAACTGCTGCAAGAAACCTGATTTCCCTCTCAACGGGGGGTGATTAGAATCATCAGTCGTTTACCAAGCAAAGTTAATACGCAAGGACATTAACACATCCGACACTTATGTAGGATCAACTGAGGGAGCATTCAAAACCAGATGGAACAATCACAAGGCTTCTTTCAGATGCAAAAGCCTGCGGAACACTACAGAACTCAGCAAACACATTTGGAATCTCAAAGACAATAATGTTGAATATTCAATAACATGGCAAATTCTTGCATCCAGCACACCTTACAACAGTGGTAATAAAAGATGCAACCTATGCTTAAAAGAGAAACTGTTTATTATATACCGCCCAGACCTGTCATCCCTCAACAAGCGCAGTGAAATTGTATCAGCATGCCGTCACAGAAGGAAACACCTCCTAGGTAACACATGAGTCAATCACCACGCCCCCACGCCTGCCTGTACCCACCCACTCTGTGCCCTGTATAAACCATGGTATGTGAACGCTTCCATTAAAATCTCCTGAGGATTGAGGTAAACCCCTCATGAAACAGGCCAGTAGAGATGAAATAGTCTTGTGATTTTTTCCCACACATATATATATATATATATATATATATATATATATATATATATATATATATATATAAATGTGTGTGTGTGTGTTTGTATATGTATGTGTGTATATATATATATATATATATATATATATATATATATATATATATATATTATATATATATATATATATATATATATATATATATATATATATATATATATATATATATATATATATATATAACAGGAACATGCTGATGATTTTAGTCATCTCCCACAAACATGATAGTCATAGATCCTCTCGATGACAGAAGTCTGCTGCTGTTTTTAAGAATCTACTGTCATAGATCCTCTATTTGACAAGAGCGTTCTGCTGTTTTTGAGAATCTACCGCAAAAAAAGAAGTTTGAACATTTTGCAGTGATTTTTTAAAGACCATTTTCCTGCCTCACAAAAAGAGAATTGAGAACAAGAAGTGACTTATTGACTAGAACTGTGGACTACAACTGCTTGGATTTCACATTTTCTGGACTTAGGAGGATCCAAATACACAGAAACGGGTACCATCAGGTGAGAAAAGTAGGTTTTGCAGAATACACCCCTCTTAGAAACTGCAGAAACTCTGGCCAAAGATCCTCTCTATAACCAGAACTGTGCCAACGCAACTGGTAAAAAATCCTCTATGTCACAGTGCTGTTTTTAAGGACCTACTACAAAAACATCAAATATATTCTATGCAACATGAGTTTTATGTTGTATTTGAGTTCTATTACTTTTATTCTATCTGTCAATGTTGCTCTAGCTCTTATCAGGCTGGTTTTTTTTTGGTCATTTTCTTTCTTTCCCGAGAGCAGTTAACTGGAGGAGGGTAACGAGGGCCCTGGAAAGGGGTTCACTCTAAAACGCGTTAGGGGCAAAGCAGTGTAAACAGGTGGACCCTCTCCATTATATCGGTCCCTCTATGGCGGCACACCTCACCTCCTTCTGTCTGTCACGCCAATTGAAAAAGGAGAGTGTGTGGAATCCAATGAGACCTTGTACCTAAGTTATGGTCAGAGCGAAAAAAGATACACCCTGCACTGCCTCTCTAGTTCTTCACTCTACCGTTCCTCATCCACAAATCTTTCATCCTCGCTCAAATTAATGGGGTAATCGTCGTAAGGTCGGATATGAGCTGTATACATGCTTTTGTAAGTGTTTTCTGCTATTTATAATGAATACAAAATATACAAAAAAAATAAAAATACATTTATTTACTGTACATTTTGTACATAATTGAACATAAGAATATAGTAAAATTAATGTTTGTATACATATTCATATGTTTTGCAGTCAAGTCAAGCATTTCTGCATGCATGTGTTTGCACAACATGTATGTCTGCACCGCATAGCGCTGGCGATGATGTAAGGCTCTGCGGTAGAGCACGGGTGCAGGGTGAGGGGGGGTGACGGTAAGAAAGGAAAAAGGGGAAAGTAACTTCTGTTCGCCTGGGGAGTACTCTGCAGCCCATCTGTTGAAATTGCTCCACATATTGTGACCCAGATACGAGTAAAGAAGAAAGAAAAAAACTTCACAGGTACCGCCGCCTTCGTCTAAGTTTGACACTTGTCCTTTTATTTTGACGCTGCAGTTGAATGAAACAGTGGCACTTATTTACTTAACTGCAGAGAGCATCAGGTTTCCAATTGGAGTAGAGTAAGTGTCTAATATGAGAGGGCTTGGACACGTTCCCGTCCACGGAATTTTAACTCTGATCTTGGCTACAGGGACAACAAAGACTGCCCAAGATCCTCTAGGACAGGAGGGTTCTGCTGGGTTCTAAGAAACAGCAATGATCACCAGTTTGGGTCGCTGCTTGTCATTAAGGGGTTATGGCGGAGCCCAACACCAAACCAGTTAAGAACCACTGCTGTGTATGACAGGAGGAACCCTCTGCTGTCTACAATAACAATGTTCAAAGATTGTCTATATGACAGGAGCACTTTGCTGTTTTTTTAGGAATTTGAAGAAATGGAATACATATAGCTCTCCTATTTCTGGGGCTGAGGTTGCCGAGGTTGTTAAAAGCTCCTCGGTGGACGAGATCCGCCCGGAGTTCCTAAAGGCTCTGGATGCTGTGGGGCTGCCTTGGTTGACAAGACTCTGCAACATCGCGTGGAACCACCACCCCAGACCGGGGTGGTGGTTCCTCTCTTTAAGAAGGGGAACCGGAGGGTGTGTTCCAACTATCGTGGGATCACACTCCTCAGCCTTCCCGGTAAGGTCTATTCAGGTGTACGGGAGAGGAGGCTACGCCGGATAGTCGAACCTCGGATTCAGGAGGAACAGTGTGGTTTTCGTCCTGGTCGTGGAACTGTGGACCAGCTCTATACTCTCGGCAGGGTCCTTGAGGGTGCATGGGAGTTTGCCCAACAGGTCTGCATGTGCTTTGTGGACTTGGAGAAGGCATTCGACCGTGTACCCCGGAAAGTCCTGTGGGGAGTGCTCAGAGAGTATGGGGTATCGGACTTTCTGATTGTGGCGGTCCGCTCCCTGTATGATCAGTGTCAGAGCTTGGTCCGCATTGCCTGCAGTAAGTCGGACCCGTTTCCAGTGAGGGTTGGACTCCGCCAAGGCTGCCCTTTGTCACCGATTCTGTTCATAACTTTTATGGACATAATTTCTAGGCGTTGAGGGGATCTGGTTTGGTGGCTGCAGGATTAGGTCTCTGCTTTTTGCAGATGATGCGGTCCTGATGGCTTCATCTGGCCAGGATCTTCAGCTCTCACAAGACCGGTTCGCAGCCGAGTGTGAAGCGACTGTGATGCGAATCAGCACCTCCAAGTCAGAGTCCATGGTTCTCGCCCGGAAAAGGGTCGGGTGCTATCTCCGGGTTGGGGAGGAGATATTGCCCCAAGTGGAGGAGTTCAAGTACCTCGGGGTCTTGTTCACGAGTGAGGGAAGAGTGGAACGTGAGATCAATGTTTCAATCAATCAATCAATCAATGTTTATTTATATATCCCTAAATCACAAGTGTCTCAAAGGGCTGCACAAGCCACAACGACATCTGCGGTTCAGCGCCCACATAAGGGCAAGGAAAAACTCACAACCCAGTGGGACGTCGATGAGAATGACTATGAGAAACCTTGGAGAGGACCGCAGATGTGGGAGTCCAGTCCATATTGGATCTAACATAAAAGTGTGAGAGTCTAGTCCATAGTGGATCTAACATAATAGTGTGAGAGTCTAGTCCATAGTGGATCTAACATAACAGTGAGAGTCCAGTCCATAGTGGATCCAACATAATAGTGTGAGAGTCCAGTCCATAGTGGATCTAACATAATAGTGAGAGTCCAGTCCATAGTGGATCCAACATAATAGTGAGAGTCCAGTCCATAGTGGATCTAACATAATAGTGAGAGTCCAGTCCATAGTGGATCTAACATAATAGTGTGAGAGTCCAGTCCATAGTGGATCTAACATAATAGTGTGAGAGTCCAGTCCATAGTGGATCTAATATAATAGTGAGAGTCCAGTCCATAGTGGATTTAACATAATAGTGAGAGTCCAGTCCATAGTGGATCTAATATAATAGTGAGAGTCCAGTCCATAGTGGATTTAACATAATAGTGAGAGTCCAGTCCATAGTAAATCTAACATAATAGTGAGAGTCCAGTTCATAATGGATCTAAAATAATAGTGAGAGTCCAGTCCATAGTGGATCTAACACAATAGTGTGACAGTCCAGTTCTATAGTGGATCTAACATAATAGTGAGAGTCCAGTCCATTGTGGATCTAACATAATAGTGAGAGTCCAGTCCATAGTGGATCTAACATAATAGTGTGAGAGTCCAGTCCATAGTGGATCCAACATAATAGTGAGAGTACAGTCCATAGTGGATCTAACATAATAGTAAGAGTCCAGTCCATAGATGATCTAACATAATAGTGTGAGAGTCCAGTCCATAGTGGATCTAACATAATAGTGAGAGTCCAGTCCACAGTGGATCTAACATAATAGTGAGAGTTCAGTCCATAGTGGATCTAACATAATAGTGGGAGTCCAGTCCATAGTGGATCTAACATAATAGTGGGAGTCCAGTCCATAGTGGATCTAATATAATAGTGAGAGTCCAGTCCATAGTGGATCTAACATAATAGTGTGAGAGTCCAGTCCATAGTGGATATAACATAACAGTGAGAGTCCAGTCCATAGTGGATCTAACATAATAATAGTGAGAGTCCAGTCCATAGTGGATCTAACATAATAGTGTGAGAGTCCAGTCCATAGTGGATCTAACATAATAGTGAGAGTCCAGTCCATAGTGGATCTAACATAATAGTGAGAGTCCAGTCCATAGTGGATCTAACATAATAATAGTGAGAGTCCAGTCCATAGTGGATCTAACATAATAGTGTGAGAGTCCAGTCCATAGTGGATCTAACATAATAGTGAGAGTCCAGTCCAGAGTGGATGTAACATAATAGTGAGAGTCCAGTCCATAGTGGATCTAACACAATAGTGTGACAGTCCAGTTCTATAGTGGATCTAACATAATAGTGAGAGTCCAGTCCATAGTGGATCTAACATAATAGTGAGAGTCCAGTCCATAGTGGATCTAACATAATAGTGTGAGAGTCCAGTCCATAGTGGATCCAACATAATAGTGAGAGTACAGTCCATAGTGGATCTAACATAATAGTAAGAGTCCAGTCCATAGATGATCTAACATAATAGTGTGAGAGTCCAGTCCATAGTGGATCTAACATAATAGTGAGAGTCCAGTCCACAGTGGATCTAACATAATAGTGAGAGTTCAGTCCATAGTGGATCTAACATAATAGTGGGAGTCCAGTCCATAGTGGATCTAACATAATAGTGGGAGTCCAGTCCATAGTGGATCTAATATAATAGTGAGAGTCCAGTCCATAGTGGATCTAACATAATAGTGTGAGAGTCCAGTCCATAGTGGATATAACATAACAGTGAGAGTCCAGTCCATAGTGGATCCAACATAATAGTGTGAGAGTCCAGTCCATAGTGGATCTAACATAATAGTGAGAGTCCAGTCCATAGTGGATCTAACATAATAATAGTGAGAGTCCAGTCCATAGTGGATCTAACATAATAGTGTGAGAGTCCAGTCCATAGTGGATCTAACATAATAGTGAGAGTCCAGTCCAGAGTGGATGTAACATAATAGTGGGAGTCCAGTCCATAGTGGATCTAATATAATAGTGAGAGTCCAGTCCATAGTGGATCTAACATAATAGTGTGAGAGTCCAGTCCATAGTGGATCTAACTTAATAGCGTGAGAGTCCAGTCCATAGTGGATCTAACATAATAGTGTGAGAGTCCAGTCCATAGTGGATCTAACTTAATAGTGTGAGAGTCCAGTCCATAGTGGATCTAACATAATAGTGTGAGAGTCCAGTCCATAGTGGATCTAACATAATAGTGAGAGTCCAGTCCATAGTGGATCTAACATAATAGTGAGAGTTCAGTCCATAGTGGATCTAACATAATAGTGAGAGTCCAGTCCATAGTGGATCTAACATAATAGTGAGAGTCCAGTCCAGAGTGGATCTAACATAATAGTGAGAGTCCAGTCCATAGTGGATGTAACATAATAGTGGGAGTCCAGTCCAGAGTGGATCTAACATAATAGTGGGAGTCCAGTCCAGAGTGGATCTAACATAATAGTGGGAGTCCAGTCCATAGTGGATCTAACATAATAGTGGGAGTCCAGTCCATAGTGGATCTAATATAATAGTGAGAGTCTAGTCCATAGTGGATATAACATAATAGTGTGAGAGTCCAGTCCATAGTGGATCTAACATAATAGTGAGAGTCCAGTCCATAGTGGATCTAACATAATAGTGTGAGAGTCCAGTCCATAGTGGATCCAACATAATAGTGAGAGTACAGTCCATAGTGGATCTAACATAATAGTAAGAGTCCAGTCCATAGATGATCTAACATAATAGTGTGAGAGTCCAGTCCATAGTGGATCTAACATAATAGTGAGAGTCCAGTCCACAGTGGATCTAACATAATAGTGAGAGTTCAGTCCATAGTGGATCTAACATAATAGTGGGAGTCCAGTCCATAGTGGATCTAACATAATAGTGGGAGTCCAGTCCATAGTGGATCTAATATAATAGTGAGAGTCCAGTCCATAGTGGATCTAACATAATAGTGTGAGAGTCCAGTCCATAGTGGATATAACATAACAGTGAGAGTCCAGTCCATAGTGGATCCAACATAATAGTGTGAGAGTCCAGTCCATAGTGGATCTAACATAATAGTGAGAGTCCAGTCCATAGTGGATCTAACATAATAATAGTGAGAGTCCAGTCCATAGTGGATCTAACATAATAGTGTGAGAGTCCAGTCCATAGTGGATCTAACATAATAGTGAGAGTCCAGTCCAGAGTGGATGTAACATAATAGTGGGAGTCCAGTCCATAGTGGATCTAATATAATAGTGAGAGTCCAGTCCATAGTGGATCTAACATAATAGTGTGAGAGTCCAGTCCATAGTGGATCTAACTTAATAGCGTGAGAGTCCAGTCCATAGTGGATCTAACATAATAGTGTGAGAGTCCAGTCCATAGTGGATCTAACTTAATAGTGTGAGAGTCCAGTCCATAGTGGATCTAACATAATAGTGTGAGAGTCCAGTCCATAGTGGATCTAACATAATAGTGAGAGTCCAGTCCATAGTGGATCTAACATAATAGTGAGAGTTCAGTCCATAGTGGATCTAACATAATAGTGAGAGTCCAGTCCATAGTGGATCTAACATAATAGTGAGAGTCCAGTCCAGAGTGGATCTAACATAATAGTGAGAGTCCAGTCCATAGTGGATGTAACATAATAGTGGGAGTCCAGTCCAGAGTGGATCTAACATAATAGTGGGAGTCCAGTCCAGAGTGGATCTAACATAATAGTGGGAGTCCAGTCCATAGTGGATCTAACATAATAGTGGGAGTCCAGTCCATAGTGGATCTAATATAATAGTGAGAGTCTAGTCCATAGTGGATATAACATAATAGTGTGAGAGTCCAGTCCATAGTGGG
This sequence comes from Entelurus aequoreus, assembly GCF_033978785.1. Taxonomy (NCBI): domain Eukaryota; kingdom Metazoa; phylum Chordata; class Actinopteri; order Syngnathiformes; family Syngnathidae; genus Entelurus; species Entelurus aequoreus. The sequence goes on along the minus strand of NC_084741.1, from coordinate 2,723,608 downwards.
GCCAGCAGGAGACCATCCCGAGCGGAAACGAGTCAGCAGCGCAGAGATGTCCCCAACCGATGCACAGGCGAGCGGTCCACCCCTGGTCCCGACTCTGGACAGCCAGCACTTCATCCATGGCCACCGGACCTGTGACCCCCCCCTCTACAAGAGAGAGGGGGGCAGAGGAGAAAAGAAAAGAAACGGCAGATCAACTGGTCTAAAAAGGGGGTCTATTTAAAGGCTAGAGTATACAAATGCGTTTTAAGATGGGACTTAAATGCTTCTATAAACTATTGTGGTTTCATGGTGTGACATTAGATTTAAAAAATACCGTAAAATGAAAAGTTAACTTGATGCGTATTCATTGATTAATTTCTTACTGTTTTTGACCCCTATTTGGGTGGTCGGTGGTACTGCATTGCCTTGAAACCTTTCCTAAGTACCAGTTAACTGCTTTCCGGAAGACCTCGCCCCCCCCAGAAATAATACAACAAATAAAAACTGGTCCCCAAAGCAAAAGGAATAGGCAAGATAGAGCAAGAATAATAGCAATACAACTAAATAGCGGGAGTGTATCAGCAGTGAAGCACTTCCAAACAAGACTTTCTAATGAGGTCCGCTGTGAAGAAAAGCAACAAAAAAGTGTAAGGGGGGCCGGCGAGCAGGAGGGTCTCGTGGCGTACGAGGAAATAAAAAAAAAAGTGAACAAATGGCTTGAATGTGTGCACTGAATCACTTTGGGTTTTTTTTTTCTCCACTGCTGTACAATGACCTGTGTTTGGAAGCGGCAGGAAGACAGTAGCAGGGGATGATGATGAAGAGGAGGAGGAGGAGGCATGTTTGGGTAGCGGGAGGCCAACAGGCTAGACACCAGGCTTTTGTGTGCAAATTTCCCAGCAGCGCCTTACCAGTTAATTAAGAAGGTCAGTTAAAAAAAAAAAAAAAGTTGCCGAAGGTGGGGGTGTTGTCCCTAACGAGCTGTCCACGCTGCATGAATGAGGGGTTTGTCCCCCAAACGAAGCATCGAGAGGCCAAACAATGTCGGCAGCAATTAGCAACCAGTGGTGGGCAGCCAAAGGAATTTGGACCGAGCAAGCAAACGAGGGATGGAGGGGGGCGGGGGGGGAAGGCACACATTGGCAGCAATAAAGATGTGGGGATAAATAGAGGACAGGAGGCGGGCAGAGGTGGAGGCGGGTCATGTTGCCTTCACCTCCGCACACGGCGTGGCCTTGATCCCGCTGGATGCACGAGTGCTTCGGAACGACGCCACGTGGCGACAAAAGCCGCGTCCTCCATCGTCGGTGTGCTACACGCATAATCACAAGACTTGAAGACTTTGTTTGTACCCTGCAGGAAACAAAACCAAATAATAATAATGTTACTCGATGCATACCGTCCTGGCTTGTTTACGCGTGCATACGTAGAACATACGGGCTCAGAGTACGACAAACATTAGCGGGAGAAGTGTTATAAGCTAAATGGATGGACGTGATAACCAATTAGCTGATTGGTGAAAGTCCTATTTTATGCAAAACTGATGTTTGATGATATTCTAACAGCAATATGTGTCCTTTGTGACTGTGTATGACAGTGGTCCCCAACCTTTTTGTACTAGCGGACCGGGTGGTGGGGGGGAGGGGTAGTAAAAAAATATATATATATATATATTTTTTGTCATAAAGAAATACAATCATGTGTGCTTACGGACTGTATCCCTGCAGACTGTATTGATTTATATTGATATATAATGTATATATTGTGTTTTTTATGTTGATTTAATTTTTTTTTTTTTTAAATTTAAAAAAAAAAAAAATAAATAAACTTCTTGTGCCGCGGTGGTTGGGGACCACTGGTTTATGAGCACCAAACATGATCAATAAAAGTTTCATATAATAATATAAAAGAAATAAAATAATAATATAAATATAAAACATATATATATATATATATATATATATATATAAATAATAATATAAATATAAATAATAATAATAATAATAATAATAATAATAAATAATAATATAAATATAAAATATTAAAAAAAATAAAATAAAATAAAATGATCAATAAAAGTTTACTTATATAGCCCTATATAGACCACTGGTTTATGAGCACCAAACATGATCAATAAAAGTTTCATATAATAATATAAAAGAAATAAAATAATAATATAAATATAAAATATAAAATATATATATAAATATAAATAATAATATAAATATAAATAATAATAATAATAATAATAATAATAATAATAATAATAATAATAATAATAATAATAAATAATAATATAAATATAAAATATTAAAAAAAAAAAAATAAAATAAAAGAATCAATAAAAGTTTACTTATATAGCCCTAAATCACGAGTGTCTCAAAGGGCTGCACAAGCCACAACAACAGATGCTTGTAAGCACTCTGTGATTGTGCGCTGCCGAACATGCCCCTCTGCTCGTAAAACCAGCAATGTCATGATGTGACAATGACGCGACGTCATGCCTGTAAAAAAAAAAAAAAAAATATGGTGAACCGGTACTTTTCAAACAGAGTTTAGTACCGCGTTTGATTAATTAGTACCGCAAGACTATACCAGTACTGTCAGGATCTGTGGTGTAGATCAGTGGTACCCAACCGGTCCGTGGATCGATTGGTACCGGGCCGCACAAGCAGGGCCGGCCCGTGGCATAGGCCGTATCGGCAAATGCTAAGGGCGCCGTCCATCAGGGGGCGCCACGCCAGTGCCACAAATGTTGGAGAAAAAAAAAAAAAAGTTGGTACTATTATTTCTAAATACAAAAAATAATCCCACGTCAAATAAAATGCAAAGTAAAGCCTATTTAATAGAAATTTTATTTGTTACAACATTACGCCCCCCCCCCCCCCCCCTCCACCCCCCCTCCCCCCGACACGGTGCGCCCCCTCCCTTCCCGTATCATGACTCTTTTTGGACGTCACCACATCAAAAAATCAACACAAGATGTCAAAACGGCCAAAACTGTCAGGTGCCCAGGGAAGAAAAAAGAGAAAAGAAGAGGAGGAGAAACGAGAAAAAGACAGAGGTAGCAGGTAGGTAACGTTAGCCTACATGAATTTATTTGTCTGTTACAGAATGTGATAGTAACCTGGCTTTTTAGCATTAAGCTAATGTTACATGATTCGGCAATTGCTAATCAATTAATAGCTAGTTCTGTTTTAACGTCGGGTTAATATTGTGGAGGAGCTAAGTTGTTATGGAAAATAATAATGTAACGTTAGGTAATTACAGTACTCCCTGGTGTACAGTCATTTGTAAGTCATTCTAGTTAATGCAATATTAAAAAGCACAAATAGAGAACTCTGTAGGATCCCCTTTTTTTTAAAATATAGTTATTAAAGTCATACTGGTTTGATATCTTGTTTTGTGCTGTGCCTTATTTATATTATAATTTTAATTTATTTTATGCAACTTGTTGACACGTTTTATTTTGTGTTTATGTATGTAAAAAATATTGTATTTCATGTATTAATTTTTTATTTTTGTATTCATTTATTTATTCATATAAAGCTATTCTGTTTCTTGTGAGTATATACACTTCACTGCCGATGTGGGGGGACGCCACCTAATATTTTGCCTAGGGCGCCAGATTGGTTAGGGCCCGGCCTGCGCACAAGAAATAAAAAAAATTAAAAATACAAATAAAATACAAATAAAATACAAATAAAAATATATATTTTTATTAAAACAACATAAAAAACACAAGATACACTTACCATTAGTGCACCAACCCAAAAAACATCCCTCCCCCATTCACACTCATTCACACAAAAGGGTTGTTTCTTTCTGTTATTAATATTCTGGTTCCTACATTATATATCAATATATATCAATACAGTCTGCAAGGAATACAGTCCGTAAGCACACATGATTTAATTTTTTTTTTTTTTCATTTTATTTTTATTGACATCCAGCATCAGACATTCCTATCCATTACATCATATTCACATACATCTTATATCTGTTGTCTGCCCTAAATGTGCAAATGTTTTTTGTTCATATCCCAACCATACCACCCACCGCCCCCCGAAAAGAAAGTAACAGCAAAAAAAAACACAACAAAGTAATATCTACAAATACAACAATTAAATAAAGAAAAAACGAAAGATAATACATTAATAATAATAATAATCAGAAATAAAATAAAAATAAATATATATAAACATTGAATTTTTTTTATGACAAAAAAAATAAACAAATTAAATGTCTAAGGAATGTGAAAACAGCAAGTGAGCGAAAATAAAATAACATTTTTCGGAAATGTTCCCCTTTCTTTGTTCTATTTAGATTGATGATGGTGAGGGATACCGATGTGGAATGCTGCATGCCAATCCTCCCACTTCTCCCAGTACTCTTGGTGCTTCACAGTCAAACGGCAGAGAAGCTGTATCGGTCACATGTTTATTCTTAAAGTGACACATACACATGGAGGCATTACTCCTTGTGTGTCAGAATGCATCAAAGCTTTAACCCAGCACTAGTAAATGTACAAAACCCAAAAGCAGTGAAGTTGGCACGTTGTGTAAATGGTAAATAAAAAGACAATACAATGATTTGCAAATCCTTTTCAACTTATATTCAATTGAACAGACTGCAAAGACAAGATATTTAATGTCCGAACTGAGAAATATATATATATTGTTTGCCAATTACTGACAGTGCTTTTTCAAGTGTTCCTGAGCCCATGTGGTGATATCCTTTACACACCGATGTCGCTTTTTGATGCAGTACCGCCGGATGCAGTGATTTCTCCAGATTCTCTGAACCTTTTGATGATATCACGGAGTGTAGATGGTGAAAGCCCTAAATTCCTTGCAATAGCTGGTTGAGAAATGTTGTTCTTAAACAATTTGCTCAGGCATTTGTTGACAAAGTGGTGACCCTCGCCCCCGTCCTTGTTTGTGAATGACTGAGCATTTCAAGGAAGCTGCTTTTATACCCAATCATGGCACCCACCTGTTCCCAATTAGCCTGTTCACCTGTGGGATGTTCCAAATAAGTGTTGAATGAGCATTCCTCAACTTTATCAGTATTTTTGGCCACTTGTGCCAACTTTTTTGGAAACATGTTGCAGGCATCAAATTCCAAATGAGCTAATATTTGCAAAAAACAACAAAGTTTTCCGGTTCGAACGTTAAGCATCTTGTCTTCGCAGTCTATTCAATTGAATATTGTCACGACGAGGGGGCTTTCGCAACTTACTGCGAGGTTTGTTCTCCAAGGAAGCAAACGGATTATTCCGGACAGGACTTGAAAGGTAGGAACATGATTTAATCTTGACTCTCAAATAGGTACAAACAAAAGGCGCACAAGGAGAAGGCACAACAAAAGCTAACACTCAGCATAAACTATGGACAGGGTAAAAACTCACTAACTGTGGCATGAACAAACAAAAACTTACTTGGCAAGGCATGAAGCAAACAATCGCATGACACAAGCAATGACGCCAGGCCGACTGACTGACAAAGACAGGCTTAAAGGCCTACTGAAACCAACTACTACCGACCTGATAGTTTATATATCAATGATGAAATCTTAACATTGCAACACATGCCAATACGGCCGGGTTAGATTAGTAAAGTGCAATTTTAAATTTCCCGCTAAACTTCCGGTTGAAAACGTCTTTGGATGATGACGTATGCGCGTGACGTAACCAGTGAAACAGAAGTATCGGTACCCCATTGAATCCAATACAAAAAAGCTCTGTTTTCATCTCATAATTCCACAGTATTCTGGACATCTGTGTTGGTGAATCTTTTGCAATTTGTTTAATGAACAATGGAGACTGCAAAGAAGAAAGTTGTAGGTGGGATCGGTGTATTAGCGGCGGACTACAGCAACACAACCAGGAAGACAGAGATGGATAGCAGACGCGTTAGCCGCCGAACTCACCTTAAATTCCTCCGTCTCGCCGACCGCATCGGTGATCGGGTGAAGTCCTTCGTCGCACCGTCGATCGCTGGAACGCAGGTGAGCACGGGTGTTGATGAGCAGATGAGGGCTGGCTGGCGTAAGTGGATAGCTAATGTTTTTAGCATAGCTCTGTGAGGTACGGTTGCTAATTTAGCTTCAATGGCGTCATTAGCAACAGCATTGTTAACCTTCGCCAGGCTGGAAATAATTAACCGTATATTTACATGTCCCTGGTTTAATAGTATTGTTGATCTTCTGTCTATCCTTCCAGTCAGGGGTTTATTTATTTTGTTTCTCTATGCAGTTAAGCCCGATGCTATCACGTTAGCTCCGTAGCTAAAGTGTTTCGTCGATGCATTGTCGTGGAGATAAAAGTCACTGTGAATGTCCATTTCGCGTTCTCGACTCTCATTTTCAAGAGGATATAGTATCCGAGGTGGTTTAAAATACAAATCCGTGATCCACAATAGAAAAAGGAGAGAGTGTGGAATCCAATGAGCCAGCTTGTGCCTAAGTTACGGTCAGAGCGAAAAAAGCGGCGGACTACAGCAACACAACCAGGAAGACAGAGATGGATAGCAGATGCGTTAGCCGCCGAACTCACCTTAAATTCCTCCGTCTCGCCGACCGCATCTGTGATCGGGTGAAGTCCTTCGTCGCACCGTCGATCGCTGGAACGCAGGTGAGCACGGGTGTTGATGAGCAGATGAGGGCTGGCTGGCGTAAGTGGATAGCTAATGTTTTTAGCATAGCTCTGTGAGGTACGGTTGCTAAGTTAGCTTCATTGGCGTCGTTAGCAACAGCATTGTTAACCTTCGCCAGGCTGGAAAGCATTAACCGTATATTTACATGTCCATGAATAATAACCAACAATAATAATAACATATAATATAATATATAATAATAATAATACTAACAAATAACATATAATAAATACATAAATAAACAATAAATAAATAAAAAATAATAAACATATAATAAAAATAACAAATAAACATATAAAATAACATATAATAATAATAATAATAATATAATAATAAAATAATAACCAACAATAGTATTGTTGATCTTCTGTCTATCCTTCCAGTCAGGGATTTATTTATTTTGTTTCTATATGCAGTTAAGCACGATGCTATCACATTAACTCCGTAGCTAAAGTGTTTCGTCGATGCATTGTCGTGGAGATAAAAGAAACTGTGAATGTCCATTTCGCGTTCTCGACTCTCATTTTCAAGAGGACATAGTATCCGAGGTGGTTTAAAATACAAATCCGTGATCCACAATAGAAAAAGGAGAGAGTGTGGAATCCAATGAGCCAGCTTGTACCTAAGTTACGGTCAGAGCGAAAAAAGATATGTCTTGCACTGCATTCTAGTCCTTCACTCTAACGTTCCTCATCCATAAATATTTCATCCTCGCTCAAATTAATGGGGTAATCGTCATTTTCTCGGTCCGAATCGCTCTAGCTGCATTGAAAACAATAGGAAAATGTGAGGAGCCTTTCAACGGACTACGTCACGCTACTTCCGGTAGGGGCAAGGCTTTTTTTTATCAGATACCAAAAGTTGCGATCTTTATCGTCGTTGTTCTCTACTAAATCCTTTCATCAAAAATATGGCAATACCGCGAAATGTTCAAGTATGACACATAGAATGGATCTGCTATCCCCGTTTAAATAAAACAAATGAATTTCAGTAGGCCTTTAAATACTGGTCTCTTGATTAGAGACAGGTGTGTCCCAAACGCAAGAGGCAGGTGAAAATCATAAGTCGTCACGGAAACTAAAACAAACAAGGGTGCACAAAAACAGGAACTAGTGGAGTCTTAAAACTAACAGAAAATAACAAAAACATGATCCAGACCACAGATCATGACAAATATAGGTTGAAAAGGATTTGCAAATCATTGTATTCTGTTTTTATTTACCATTTACACCACGTGACAACTTCACTGGTTTTGGGTTTTGTAGTTGCAGCCTTGGTGGAGGTCTTCACTCAACTCTAGTTATGCTATTCTACTGTTTCGCCTCACCAGAAAGGACCTGAGATCTTTATATCTCCTCCCTACAAGTCACCTCAGTCAGACCTCTTTGGCTCCGGACCCTTCTGCGTCTCTGTCTTTTCTGTCGTCATTCTTGGCACAATACGAAGACTCCGGTGCTTTGTTCCGTTCCAGTCTTGGAGGGTGAAGTGGTCCTCTTGTACCTTCAGCTCTAATCACCGGCAAGGGGGACGGTGTTCTCTTGTGATTCCGGACGGCGACGGACATCCTTCCACAAAGAATCGGGGGGCTTTGTGTGCAAATATAAAAGCCCACAAAAGCAGGAGCCTGAGATAGTGTCAAGTAAAGAGTGTTGTTGGCCTTCATGTGGAGATATGAATTATATTTTTAATATGAGGGTTATTTGCAGGCCACTTGGAGGCGGTGGGACGTCTTTAACTGGGAGAAAACGAGGCCTTTAGGCTGATCCTTTTGAAGAAAGGTGATGGGGGTTCACTCGGCTGTTTGGGAAGATGGTCACTGAAGGGCATGAGAAATGAGAGAAAGCTACGTTGTAATTAGCCGCTTTCAGCTTTGCACAATACTTTCGGTCAAACCAGTACTGTGCGTATGATGGACAATTCGTTTCTTTCAGGCCAAGTCTCAGAAAAACTTCAAAACTTGCAGATGAGCGTGGCTCAACACTTTTTTAGTCTGAAACCTTCAGACCGTTTGAATAGCTAACCTTGAACGGAAAAGTCAAAGCTCACATGTATCAAATGCTGCTGAAGAGTATCGTAACTTACGAGTAAGTCAAGATGTCCGTCGGCTTTTACTTACGTTTAAAAATTGCGAGCGTGATTTCAGTTACGAGCCCGACCCGTCCCAGGTTGAAGTAATATTCGTTTCAAGATTCATGAAATGGTACATGTTGCAGTGGAGATCGACACAATAATGGCCTCCAACTAACTCCAACTAAGAAAGTTACTGTGAAGGAGAGGAACAAGTCGATCGAATCAGAAAAAAACAAACCATTAAAAATATGCTAAATGCTTGTAATGGTTTCAACTCTACCCGGCTTGTCAGCCCCATCCCAGCGTCTACTCTACGACATATATAGCCCCAAACGGCCAAAAGACTAACATTTATCCACAAAAATATTCAGAAGCTGCAAATGCTGTGTTTAACATGTTTCCCATCCCAGCATCTACTCTACAATATACATAGCCCCAAACATTTATCCACAAAAATATTCTGAAGTTGCAAATGCTGTGTATAACATGTTTCCCATCCCAGCATCTACTCTACAATATACATAGCCCCAAACATTTATCCACAAAAATATTCAGAAACTGCAAATGCTGTGTATAACATGTTTCCCATCCCAGCATCTACTCTACAATATACATAGCCCCAAACATTTATCCACAAAAATATTCAGAAGCTGCAAATTCTGTGTATAACATGTTTCCCATCCCAGCATCTACTCTACAATATACATAGCCCCAAACATTTATCCACAAAAATATTCAGAAGCTGCAAATGCTGTGTATAACATGTTTCCCATCCCAGCATCTACTCTACAATATACATAGCCCCAAACATTTATCCACAAAAATATTCAGAAGCTGCAAATGCTGTGTTTAACATGTTTCCCATCCCAGCATCTACTCTACAATATACATAGCCCCAAACATTTATCCACAAAAATATTCAGAAGCTGCAAATGCTGTGTATAACATGTTTCCCATCCCAGCATCTACTCTACAATATACATAGCCCCAAACATGTATCCACAAAAATATTCAGAAGCTGCAAATGCTGTGTTTAACATGTTTCCCATCCCAGCATCTACTCTACAATATACATAGCCCCAAACATTTATCCACAAAAATATTCAGAAGCTGCAAATGCTGTGTTTAACATGTTTCCTATCCCAGCGTCTACTCTACAACATACATAGCCCCAAACATTTATCCACAAAAATATTCAGAAGCTGCAAATGCTGTGTATAACATGTTTCCCATCCCAGCATCTACTCTACAATATACATAGCCCCAAACATTTATCCACAAAAATATTCAGAAGCTGCAAATGCTGTGTTTAACATGTTTCCCATCCCATCATCTACTCTACAATATACATAGCCCCAAATATGTATCCACAAAAATATTCAGAAGCTGCAAATGCTGTGTTTAACATGTTTCCTATCCCAGCGTCTACTCTACAACATACATAGCCCCAAACACTTATCCACAAAAATATTCAGAAGCTGCAAATGCTGTGTTTAACATGTTTCTCATCCCAGCATCTACTCTACAACATGAATAGCCCCAAACATTTATCCACAAAATTATTCAGAAGCTTCAAATTCTGTGTTTAACATGTTTCCCATCCCAGCATCTACTCTACAATATACATAGCCCCAAACATGTATTCACACACATATTCAGAAGCTGCAAATGCTGTGTTTAACATGTTTCCCATCCCAGCGTCTACTCTACAACATATATAGCCCCAAACGGCCAGAACCCCTTGCAGCACTAACTGTTCCGGGACGCTAAATTATACACCCCCCGCTACTCCCTAAACCTCAACCTCCTCATGCTCTCTCAGGGAGAACATGTCCCAAATTCCAAGCTGCTGTTTTGAGGCATGTTAAAAAAAAAAAATGCACTTCAATAATAAATATGGCAGTGCCATGTTGGCATTTTTTTTCCCATAACTTGAGTTGATTTATTACGGAAAACCTTGTTACATTGTTTAATGCATCCAGCGGGGCATCACCACAAAATTAGGTATAATAATGTGTTCATTCCACGACTGTATATATCGGTATCGGTTGATATCGGAATCGGTAATTATGAGTTGGACAATATCGGAATATCGGCAAAAAAGCCATTATCGGACATCTCTGTGCCACGCTTAAAAAAATACAATCATATTACGCTTCCCAGTTCTTGTACAGGGCATATAGTCACTAGGGTGGTGCAGCATCCTTCCCTATAGTCTCCATGAACATATAGTACAGTACAAAGTCCATACCAGCATCTTTAGAGCTTATGGTTCCGTTCCCCCCGCCCCCCGAGTGGCTCCCTTGCGGAGCCCCGCTAATTGGAGGCGGGTATCCCCCGCCACCCCCCTCCTTGACGGAAGGGCCCAGGTTACGGTAACCTTGGTGCTGGGATCGGCTGCTCGCCTTCATGCGGCCGGCTATTCATCAAAATGGAGGCAGGGTAGCGTTGGGGGTTTGGCGACTGAGGGGCAGAATATGCAGCTGAGGGAAATGAGCGTCCGAGACAGCTTCCCAAAAGGGTAACAAATCACCCTCCATGCCCTAATCCGCCGAGGGGGGTGGTGGATGGCGGAGGACTCGGCGGTCGGCCGGCCGCGGAGGTGTTTGATAAATCAAATATTGGAATAAAAGTACAATATACTCGCTCAGGTGGAATTAGAACATCCCATAGGTGTGTTTCCCTGCTTGTAAAGACCTATTACCATGCACGGCTGTAGGCTGAGAGTCTTATCAGCAATATCCCACACTCATCGATTACCGCTCACCCATCATCAATCATCCATCATCGCATTGAAATCTCCACGATAAACATAATCTAGCCGATCAAATTCATTGATCTGTTTTCGCGCCGCCATTGAGCCGGGTTGGGATCGCAGGGAAATGGAGAAAAAAAAAAAACTGGCCGGCGCTGAAAAGTACAAATGACAATGCAAAAAAAATTACCAGTAAATTGCTTTATGAACGAATCTGACTGGGATTTAAAGGCCTACTGAAATGATTTTTTTAAAATTTAAACGGGAATAGCAGATCCATTCTATGGGTCATACTTGATCATTTCGCGATATTGCCATATTTTTGCTGAAAGGATTTAGTAGAGAAAATCGACGATAAAGTTCGCAACTTTTGCTCGCTGATAAAAAAAAACCTTGCCTGTACCGGAAGTAGCGTGACGTCACAAGCGGTAGTGCTGCTCACAATTCCATGTTGTTTACGATGGAGCGGGAGATATTCGGAGCGAGAAAGCGACGATTACCCCATTAATTTGAGCGAGGATGAAAGATTTGTGGATGAGGAACGTTAGAGTGACGGACTAGAATGCAGTTCAAGAGATATCTTTTTTCGCTCTGACCGTAACTTAGGTACAAGCTGGCTCATTGGAATCCACACTCTCTCCTTTTTCTATTGTGGATCACGGATTTGTATTTTAAACCACCTCGGATACTATATCCTCTTGAAAATGAGAGTCGAGAAGGCGAAATGGACATTCACAGTGACTTTTATCCCCACGACAATACATCGACGAAGCTCTTTAGCATGAGCTAACGTGATAGCATCTGTCTCAAATGCAGATAGAAACAAAATAAATAAATCCCTGACTGGAAGGATAGACAGAAGATCAACAATACTACTATCAGGAGACACCGAACCAAACACTGGACATGTAAATACACGGTTAATGCTGTGCCGCCTGTCGAAGCCTGGCAATGCTGTTGCTAACGACGCTAACTTAGCAACGGGACCTCTTCAGAGCTATGATAAAAACATTAGCGCTCCACCTACGCCAGCCAGCCCTCATCTGCTCATCAACACCGGTGCTCACCTGCGTTCCGGCGGCCCGGAGACGTAGGAAGTCAAGGTGAGGTGCAGGCGCTAGCGTCTGCTATCCAACAAAGTCCTCCTGGTGCTGCAGCCAGCCGCTAATACACCGATCCCACCTACAACGTTCTTCTTTGCAGCCTCCATTGTTCATTAAAAAAATTGCAAAAGATTCACCAACACAGATGTCCAGAATACTGTGGAATTTTGTCGAAGAAAACAGAGCTCTGTGTATTGTGTCCAAACACTTCCGTGGACCTGGCGCGTTTTGAACCGGAAGTTCCCCGGTATATTTAAAATTTCACTTTATAAGTTGACCCGGCCGTATTGGCATGTGTTGCAATGTTAAGATTTCATCATTGATATATAAACTATCAGACTGCGTGGTCGATAATAGTGGCTTTCAGTAGGCCTTTAAATTACATACTTAGACTTAGACTTCCTTTTATTGTCATTAAAATTTGAACTTTACAGTATCAATCAATCAATCAATGATTATTTATATAGCCCTAAATCACAAGTGTCTCAAAGGGCTGCACAAGCCACGACGACATCCTCGGTTCAGAGCCCACATAAGGGCAAGGAAAAACTCACAACCCAGTGAGATGTCAGTGTGAATGACTATGAGAAACCTTGGAGAGGACCGCAGATGTGGGTGTGTTCTGTTGGGGTCCTAAGCCGATTGTGACAAAAACGTCCTTTTAAAAATATATCCATTTTTCATGGATTTTTTTAGAACATTTTGGATCAATGTAGAATCGTGTTACATAAGATTCGCAATTTGAATGTGATTTTTGTAATTAGCACTTCTATTTTATCGTGAGTGGAATTGCTCACGGGAAAAAGTTACTTCTCTTTTTGTAAAATTCAGTCTTGGTCAGACCTTTTGAAACAGACCAACGACAAAAAGTTACCGCTTTACTTTATTTGACGTCATTCGAAAGGAAAACATCTAACTAAGGGGTGTCCAAACTTTTTGACTCTGTGGCCGTATGGGGCCAAAAGTTGACTACATGCCATGCGTTGGATTGAAATGTGTGTAATTTTGAAGTTTTTATGGTGATGGGACGTTTTTCTTAGCGAGCAGGTTGTGTTATGTGTGACCATGTGTTTTTTTTCCTGCAACATGACTAGGAAAGGTTGTTTGGATTGGGTCATACAAGTAAATGCTCTGATTGTGATACCTAGGTTAAAATACGAGCAATAAAAAAAAATACACAATGAAATAAACAGCTGCCACCTTATGTGAAATATAGCCACGCCCCTCCCAGCCTCCGCCTTCAATATCGTGCTTTGGAAGAAAAGGGAAATCCCATTCGCGCGACAAACACAATATATCACAAAGTTTAGCGAGCAGGTTGAGTTATGTGTGACCATGTTTTTTTGTTTTCCTGCAACATGACTAGGAAAGGTTGTTTGGATTGGGTCATACAAGTACATGCTCTGATTGTGATACTTAGGATGTAGACTTCATGGTCACTGACCTGAGTTGCTGACATTGTCCACAAGATGGCGACAAATTGAACTCGAAATTGAAGATGTCAGCAGGCCGCATTTGGCGTGGTTTGGACACCCCCGATCTGACTGAATCGGGCTAGAATTCGCTTAATTGTATCTTAAGACAGTTAATTTTCTTGTGTAATTTATCTCTTCCTGTATTTGAGTCACATGGTGTTGACACCCGCCTGTGAAACATTTCCAACCAATACATCCCACCACGCTTAAAATACCAGCAGTAAAAAAAAAGGAATGGGGTGTGTATGGCCGGCCTCGAAGCCAGTGAAAGGTGAGTGGATTGCCCAGCTGGGGCCGGTTATCGAATCACCTGTCACCTTTATTAGCAGCAGCCGGCACGAGACACGAGAGTTGGAGTTGGTGCCAGAGAGAGAGACACGGAAAGCAGAGACACGCTGGACTGAAAAGTCCTAACTATATACTGCTGAAAAACAAACCATACTGGTGTATGAAAATAAAAGACTTGATCCAACCTGTCTATTGGGCTCCCGGAGATCTGTCGGCGTCAGGAGAACCCACCGCAAGCGAGACTTCCACATAAATAAACAGCTGCCACCTTATATGAACTATAGCCACGCCCCTCCCAGCCTCCGCCTTCAATATCGTGCTTAGGAAGCAAAGGGAAATCCCATTCGTGCTACAAAGAAATATTTCACAAAGTTTAGCGAGCAGGTTGTGTTATGTGTGACCATGTTTTTTTGTTTTCCTGCAACATGACTAGGAAAGGTTGTTTGGAATGGGTCATACAAGTACATGCTCTGATTGTGATACTTCATGCTCACTGACCTGAGTTGCTGACATTGTCCACAAGATGGCGACAAATTGAACTCGAAATTGAAGATGCCGGCAGGCCGCATTTGCCGTGGTTTGGACACCCCCGATGTGACTGATTCGGGCTATAATTCGCTCAATTCTATTTTAAAGGCCTACTGAAAGCCACTACTACCAACCACGCAGTCTGATAGTTTATATATCAATGATGAAATCTTAACATTGCAACACATGCCAATACGGCCGGGTTAACTTATAAAGTGCAATTTTAAATTTCCCGCTAAACTTCCGGTTGGAAACGTCTATGTATGATGACGTATGCGCGCGACGTCACGACAGCAACGGAAGTATCGGTACCCAATGTGTCACCATACAAACTGCACTGTTTTCATCGAACAATTCCACAGTATTCTGGACATCTGTGTTGGTGAATCTTTTGCAATTTGTTTAATGAACAATGGAGATTGCGAAGAAGAAAGTTGTAGGTGGGATCGGTGTATTAGCGGCTGGCTGCAGCAACACAACAAAGAGGACTTACTTGGATAGCAGACATCTGTGATCGGGTGAAGTCCTTCGTCGCGCCGTCGATCGCTGGAACGCAGGTGAGCACGGGTGTTGAGGAGCAAATGAGGGCTGGCTGGCGTAGGTGGAGCGCTAATGTTTTCATCATAGCTCTGTGAGGTCCGGTTGCTAAGTTGCTAAGTTTGCTTCAGCGTCGTTAGCAACAGCGTTGTTAAGCTTTGCCAGGCTGAGAATTATTAACCGTGTAATTACATGTACATGGTTTAATAGTGTTGTTGATCTTCTGTCTATCCTTCCAGTCAGGGATTTATTTATTTTGTTTCTATCTGCATTTGAGCACGATGCTATCACGTTAGCTCAGTAGCTAAAGAGCTTCGCTGACGTATTGTCGTGGAGATAAAAGGCACTTTAAATGTCCATTTCGCCTTCTCGACTCTCATTTTCAAGAGGATATAGTATCCGAGGTGGTTCAAAAAACAAATCCGTGATCCACAATAGAAAAAGGAGAGTCTGTGGAATCCAATGAGACCTTGTACCTAAGTCACGGTCAGAGAGAAAAAAGATACACCCTGCACTGCCTCTCTAGTTCTTCACTCTAACGTTCCTCATCCACGAATCTTTCATCCTCGCTCAAATTAATGGGGTAATCGTCGCTTTTTCGGTCCGAATCTCTCTCGCTCCATTGTAAACAACAGGGAATTGTGAGGAATTCTTCTTCCTGTGACGTCACGCTACTTCCGGTATAGGCAAGGCTTTTTTTTTTATCAGCGATCAAAAGTTGCGAACTTTATCGTCGACGTTCCCTACTAAATCCTTTCAGCAAAAATATGGCAATATCACAAAATGATCAAGTATGACACATAGAATGGATCTGCTATCCCCGTTTAAATAAAACAATTTCATTTCAGTAGGCCTTTAAGACAGTTAATTTTCTTGTGTATTGTATCTCTTCCTGTATTTCTGTCACATGGTGTTGACACCCGTCTGTGAAACATTTCCAACCGATACATCCCACGAATATGAGCAGTAAAAAGAAAAAAAAAGAAAAAAAAAATGAAATAAACAGCTGCCACCTTATATGAAATATATCCACGCCCCTCCCAGCCTCCGCCTTCAATATCCTGCTTTGGAAGCACTGGGAAATCCCATTCGTGCTACAAAGAAATATTTCACGTGGCGTATTACAACGTAATTACCCCTGATCTCGCATTTGTGATGACGGGTTTCCTCCCCGTCGAAGAATAGGGGGCCGCGTATTCAGCGGGGAGCAGAGGCGGGGCGCGGTAGTCCCAATCTCCTCTGCATAGCACCTTAATCATCCCGACCAGGCCGCCTTCCCGCTCGTGTGCATATAGGGAGATTTGTGTCTGAGCTGCTTGTGATTGTGTGCACGACTGCCGTCGGTGTGTCCCGTCCCCCCCCCCCCCCCTCGCTCACACCTGTGTCGTCCACGCGCCCGACCGAAAAGAGAGAGCGAGCGGAATATCTCATCCCTCCAATTCCCCCGTGAAGCCCTCTACACCAATTTCCAGCCACGGGCAATCACTCACTCAGCACACACATCTACATAGAGGCTGATGAGATCCTCCGTGGGCTCCGCCATGTTGCTGGCGCTCGTCATCTACTGTACGTGCCGCTACTATTTGAATATCACGGTCACTAGAGGGGGGCCGAGGGGATGTTCTCGTGATCTACATACACTTATGATACGTAGGTGATCTCCGAGGAGACAAATCAGAGGTACTCCCTGCTTTGTTTCCCTTTGAATTTGAGGGGGATCTGTCATTGGTATGTGTAGTGATATGTCATCCGCTTTTAGATGCGCCGGATTGGGGCACTTAAGGGCCAAACTCGGGCGGAACGGCGTGCGCAGAGGTAGGCGCGCAAGTCAAAGTCAGGCCTGTGCGGGCGGAGCTGGAGTTTTATGACCGCGCGTACTGCAACACAAAAACACCGCTCTGCATGACAATCAATCAATGTTTATTTATATAGCCCAAAATCACGAGTGTCTCAAAGGGCTGCACAAGCCACAACGACATCCTCGGTTCAGATCCCACATCAGGGCAAGGAAAAACCCACAACCCAGTGGGATGTCAATGAGAATGACAATGAAATACCTTGGAGAGAACTGCTAGGGGAGACCGGATGCAATGGACGTCGAGTAGGTCTAGTATAATATTGTGACAGTCCAGTCCATAGTGGATCTAACATAATAGTGAGAGTCCAGTCCATAGTGGATCTAACATAATAGTGAGAGTCCAGTCCATAGTGGGGCCAGCAGGAGACCATCCAGAGCAGAGATGGGTCAGCAATGCAGAGATGTCCCCAACCGATGCACAGGCAGGACCCTGGGTCCCGACTCTGGACAGCCAGCACTTCATCCATGGCCACCGGACCTGTGCCCCCCCTTCCACAAGGGAGAGGGGGGCAGAGCAGAAAAGAAAAGAAACGGCAGATCAACTGGTCTAAAAGGGGGATCTATTTAAAGACAAATGAGTTTTAAGATGGGACTTAAATGCTTCTACTGAGGTAGCATCTCTAACTGTTACCGGGAGGGCATTCCAGAGTACTGGAGCCCCAATAAAAAACGCTCTAGAGCCCACAGACTTTTTTGGGGCTCTGGGAATCACTAATAAGCCGGAGTTCTTTGAAGGCAGATTTCTTGCCGGGACATATGGTACAATACAATCGGCAAGATAGGATGGAGCTAGACCGTGTAGTATTTTATACGTAAGTAGTAAAATCTTAAAATCACATCTTAAGTGCACAGGAAGCCAGTGCAGGTGAGCCAGAATGTAGTTTTCATATCCGCCCACACTGAACTACCAGGAGAGTGGAAAAAAACAAGTTGCCTCTATGTTGACGCTATTGTCATTTACATCTGAGTTTTGACCCCAAAATCTTTTTTTTAATATTTTTTTTTCATAAAGAAATACAATCATGTGTGCTTACGGAATGTATTGATCTATATTGATATATAATGTATATATTGTGTTTTTTATGTTGATTTAATTGAAAAAAATAAAAAATAAAAAAAAATATATTTTTATTTATTTTTTTATTTCTTGCGCGGCCCCGTACCAATCGGCCCGGTGGTTGTCCACTATGGACTGGACTCTCACTATTATGTTAGATCCACTATGGACTGGACTCTCACTATTATGTTAGATCCACCATGGACTGGACTCTCACACTATTATGTTAGATCCACTATGGACTGGACTCTCACACTATTATGTTAGATCCACTATGTACTGGACTCTCACACTATTATGTTAGATCCACTATGGACTGAACTCTCACTATTATGTTAGATCCACTATGGACTGGACTCTCACACTATTATGTTGGATCCACTATGGGCTGGACTCTCACACTATTATGTTAGATCCACTATGGACTTGACTCTCACACTATTATGTTAGATCCATTATGGACTGGACTGTCACACTATTATGTTAGATCCACTATGGACTGGACTCTCACTATTATGTTAGATCCACTATGGACTGGACTCTCACTATTATGTTAGATCCACTATGGAATGAACTCTCACTATTATGTTAGATCCACTATGGACTGGACTCTCACACTATTATGTTAGATCCACTATGGACTGGACTCTCACACTATTATGTTAGATCCACAATGGACTGGAATCTCACACTATTATGTTAGATCCACTATGGACTGGACTCTCACACTATTATGTTAGATCCACTATGGACTGGACTCTCACACTATTATGTTAGATCCACTATGGACTGGACTCTCACTATTATGTTAGATCCACTATGGACTGAACTCTCACTATTATGTTAGATCCACTATGGACTGGACTCTCACACTATTATGTTAGATCCACTATGGACTTGACCCTCACACTATTATGTTTGATCCATTATGGACTGGACTCTCACACTATAATGTTAGATCCACTATGGACTGGACTCTCACTATTATGTCAGATCCACTATGTACTGGACTCTCACACTATTATGTTAGATCCACTATGGACTGGACTCTCACACTATTATGTTAGATCCACTATGTACTGGACTCTCACACTATTATGTTAGATCCACTATGGACTGGACTCTCACTATTATGTTAGATCCACTATGGACTGAACTGTCACTATTATGTTAGATCCACTATGGACTGGACTCTCACACTATTATGTTTGATCCACTATGGACTGGACTCTCACTATTATGTTCGATCCACTATGGACTGAACTCTCACTATTATGTTAGATTCACTATGGACTGGACTCTCACACTATTATGTTAGATCCACTATGGACTGGACTCTCACACTATTATGTTAGATCCACTATGGACTGGAGTCTCACACTATTATGTTAGATCCTTTATGGACTGGACTCTCACACTATTATGTTAGATCCACTATGGACTGGACTCTCACTATTATATATTTTATATATATATATATATATATATATATATATATATATATATATATATATATATATATATATATATATATATATATATATATATATATATATATATATATATATATATATATATATATATATATATATATATATATATATATATATATATATGTTTTGATCACATTATTTTCACACAAAATGTGAGTTGTGTACACCAACATTTCTTATTGCTTATCCAAAACAAGCTTATTTCCCTTTTTTAGGTTTAAATATATATATATATTTTTTGTAAATGTAACTCTCACAAGAAAACAAGTTGCTGACCCCCGTTCTATGTAATATACAGCAAATGATTACGTGCAGAGTTACAGTGTATACGTAAAAAGTGGACACACTCACAAATGCAACAACGCTACTTAACTCTTACACCCAGGATTTTTGAATGTCATGACCATTTTTAGACTAGGGGACTTTTTAAATCAGCATATATGTAGAATACAATTATGCAGCACACACCCTGCCCCTCCCTTTAAGTCGCCGGCCCTCCCCTTCTCGACGTATCGCCGACGCAGCGTCTTCCGCCACACGAGCCGGTGGGCCCCGCCCACGTCCGGCGCCCGGCCCTGGTTTTGTCATCATTAACGCTCTCCTGCTTTCCCTAATGGACACCTGCACGGAGCCGGCAGGGAAGGGGTTAACGCCTTTTAGTGCAGAACCTTGTGAGACGCGGGGGGCGGGGGGGGCGGGGGGCGTGGGGGGACCGGGCCGTGTCCACGCGGGGCCTCTGTTTGTTCGCTTGTGTATGAGGTCTGTGTGTGTGTGTGTGTGTGTGTGTGTGTGTGTGTATGTAAAGGAGAAATTTGCCTGTCCTTGCCTAAGTGAATGGCCAGGATTAAGCTGACAGCCCACCTTAGTGATGGCGAAATAATTGGTTGTTCAGCTCTGTCCTTGTCAGAGCGCTGACAGTTCTGCAGATGTCCTGTGCGGTTCTCCAAAGGTTAGGCTCAGCTGGGGCCGCCATTCATTAATCATTCCGCTCTGACAGTGCACCGAGCAGCCTGCAGCTGCCACCCCGTCCCCCTCAATTTCTGTCACCGCCTTGCACCACCACCACCAACCAACCGCCATACTAACCCACCCACCCTCTCCGACACCACCGCCGCCCTTCCAGGGCTCCGCTGCGCTCCCCCCCCCCCCCGTCCCCCACCTCCCGTACGCACAAACAAGCACATGCATTTGCATGAGGAGTCCAAGGGATGTCTACACGCCAAAGCGTATACACGGGCGAGCGGCGGCATGTAAACAAAACCCCGAAGAGGAAGTCTGCGCCGCTAATGATGCAACTCTCTCCTCCCTGGGATGTATGGCGACATAGCGGCGCGTTAATCCTGCACTATTATGTAAATACATGTACACCTACTGTCCTGCTGACTATTAACCCTTACGCACCATTATGCCTGGGATTCATCACATGCGATGCCAGTCCTTAAGCAAGTGTGACTTTGCATGGAATGAGATGTTTTATTTAATAGACTAAGCCGGGGTAAATCACACCTAACCTTATCCCCTTATTCACCTCCTGGTACCCTAGCACCTCCAAAACCCTCAAATCTAAACTCCAAACATCTCAGAACAAGCTAGTCAGGTTACTTCTAGACCTCCACCCCAGATCCCACCTCACTCCTACCCACTTCTCCAAAGTGGGCTGGCTCAAGGTGGAGGACAGAGTTAAACAACTTGCACTGAGCCTGGTCTATAAAATCCGCTACACCTCCCTTAACGTAAATGACCGCCATAACCACAACACCAGGGGGTGCTCCACTAACCATGTTAAACCCAGATTCCGAACTAACAAAGGTCTTAACTCCTTCTCTTTCTATGCCACATCAATGTGGAATGCACTCCCAACAGGTATAAAAGAAAGGGCATCTCTATCCTCCTTCAAAACCGCAATAAAAGTTCACCTCCACCCTCCCCGGATTGCTAATAATCAAATGTAAACAATCAAATGCAGATACTTTTTCTTTTTTCTTATGCCTTCTGATCTCTCTCTCTCTCTCTCTCTCTCTCTCTCTCTCTCTCTCTCCCTCTCTCTCTCTCTCTCCCCCCCACCCCCCCTCCACACCCCTGATTGTAAATAATGTAAATAATTCAATGTGATTATCTTGTGTGATGACTGTATTATGATGATAGTATATATCTGATAGTATATATCTGTATCATGAATCAATTTAAGTGGACCCCGACTTAAACAAGTTGAAAAACTTATTACCTTATTACCAAAGTGTTACCATTTAGTGGTCAATTGTACGGAATATGTACTTCACTGTGCAACCTACTAATAAAAGTCTCAATCAATCAAACAAAAACCCTGTCCACACACAACAATGCGCACGTCATAGTCACCTCCAGTGTTGCTTTGTGTGCAAGTTCTTAAAGGCCTACTGAAAGCCACTACTAGCGACCACGCAGTCTGATATATATATATATATATATCAATGATGAAATCTTAACATTGCAACACATGCCAATACGGCCGGGTTAACTTATAAAGTGACATTTTAAAATTCCCGCCACACTTCCGGTTGAAAAACTCCTTTGGATATGATTTATGCGCGTGACGTCACAAAATCCACGGAAGTGGTTGTACCCCATCTGACCCGATACAAAAACCTGTTGTTTTCTTCGCCAAAATTCCACAGTATTCTGGACTTCTGTGTTGGTGAATCTTTTGCAATTTGTTTAATGAACAATGGAGACTGCAAAGAAGAACGTTGTAGGTGGGATCGGTCGGTGTATTAGCGGCTAAGTACAATACTTACAGCAACACAACAAGGACTACTTACTACGCCTAGCCGATGCTTGCCGCCAAACCCACGGATGAAGTCCTTCGTCGCGCCGTCGATCGCTGGAACGCAGGTGAGCACGGGTGTTGATGAGTAGATGAGGGCTGGCTGGCGTAGGTGGAGCGCTAATGTTTTTATCATAGTTCTGTGAGGTCCGGTTGCTAAGTTGCTAAATTAGCCTTAGCGTCGTTAGCAACAGCATTGTTAAGCCTTACCAGGCTGAGAATTTTTAACCGTGTAGTTACATGTCCATGCTTTAATAGTATTGTTGATCTTCTGTCTATCCTTCCAGTCAGGGGTTTATTTATTTTGTTTATATCTTCATTTGAGAAAGATGCTAGCACGTTAGCTCAGTAGCTAAGTGTGTCACCGATGTATTGTCGTGGAGATAAAAGTCACTTTAAATGTCCATTTTGCGTTCTCGACTCTCATTTTCAAGAGGATATAGTATCCGAGGTGGTTTAAAATACAAATCCGTGATCCACAATAGAAAAAGGAGAAAGTTTGGAATCCAATGAGCCAGCTTGTACCTAAGTTACGGTCAGAGCGAAAAAAGATACGTCCTGCACTGCACTCTAGTCCTTCACTCTAACGTTCCTCATCCACAAATCTTTCATCCTCGCTCAAATTAATGGGGTAATCGTCGCTTTCTCGGTCCGAATCGCTCTCGCTGCTAGTGTAAACAATAGGGAAATGTGAGGAGCCTTTCAACCTGCGACGTCACGCTACTTTCGGTACAGGCAAGGCTTTTTTTTTATCAGCGACCAAAAGTTGCAAACTTTATCGTCGATGTTCTCTACTAAATCCTTTCAGCAAAAATATGGGAATATCGCAAAATGATCAAGTATGACACATAGAATGGATCTGCTATCCCCGTTTAAATTTAAAAAATTCATTTCAGTAGGCCTTTAGATATATTTATAGAGAAGAAACTCTACTTTTACTCCGCTCCATTTATCTACATTCAGCTCGCTACTCGCTACTGATTTTTATCGATCTGTTAATGCACGCTTTGTTTGTTTTGGTTTGTCAGACAGACCTTCAAAGTAGGAACTATCGCATGCCTGCGTTTCACCAATCAAATGCAGTCACCGGTGACGTTTGACTCCGTTTCACCAATCAAACAGAGCCAGGCAGTCACATGATTAACTGCACATAAAGCAAACAACAACAACAACAATGGCAGAGACAACAACGAACGCAAACACCCCTGGCCTCACATCAAATCTGCAGCCTCATAGACAGACAGAGACACACACACACACACAGTCGCACACACACACACACACACTCATGCATGCATACAAACACCAATCAGAAGTGCACAGTGTGTTCCCAGGTGCAGCCCACACCTATCAGTTTATGGTTTGCGTAAAGGCTAACTTGTTATTTTCCTTTGTAATCTTTGCCTACTGAGCCTATGGTGCTGTTAAGTTATTGTGGCTCAATTTGCCTTATTCATTTTTTTATTTTAATGTATTATTATTTAATATATTATTGTTTTAGTTGCTTAAGAGATATTCCTGGCTCTGAATTTTTTCATTGCTATTTTTATGTTTTTGTGCATTATTTGTTGCCGTCATCATTAAACGAACAGGTCAGTTACTCATTACTTGAGTAGTTTTTTCACAACATTATTTTTACTTTTACTCAAGTAAGTATTTGGGTGACTACTCCTTTCTTTTACTTGAGTAATAAAAATCTAAAAATGTCTGGCTACTCTACCCACCTCTGGTAGTGAATCACACCTGAGCCATAATAAATTAATCAAATATTTACTAGACACGTAAACAATGTGATAAAGAACATTTTACATCAGTCAGACTAGGGATCTCGATATCTGGTCAGGACACTCCTCACTCTTTTGCCTTCACCTTCATTGGCCATTCCTTTTTGGTGACTTGATATACTCTGGACCTAGACGTTGAGTCTGCGACATACATGGCGGACAATAACTGATACAGTCTGCTTTGCCAGTCCAAAATTATTCGCCGTTTTCCTCGACGGGCCAGGTAATACAAAGCACACGCTATCTTTTTGTATCACATCCTAAACATCACATCTGAAACGGTGGCATTGTTGTGTGTGGACACGGATAAGGTTAGGTGTGATTTACCCTGGATAACCTTATCCGGCTCAGTGTAAAAGATTTACCCAAAGGTGGGGGTTTGTTGTGACCGCCATTTTGAGTCTCTTTGATGTAAGCACTCATTCAGTCAGTCAAATTTGATGGAATACACGGCGCACGAGTTTTTGTGTGTCGAAGATTAGGGATGTCCGATAATGGCTTTTTGCCGATATCCGATATTGCGATATTGTCCAACTCTTTAATTACAGATACCGATATCAACCGATACCGATATATACAGTCGTGGAATTAACACATTATTATGCCTAATTTGGACAACCAGGTATGGTGAAGATAAGGTTGTTGTTTTTTTAAATAAAATAAAATAAGATAAATAAATTAAAAACATTTTCTTGAATACAAAAGAAAGTAAAACAATATAAAAACAGTTACATAGAAACTAGTAATTAATGAAAATGAGTAAAATTAACTGTTAAAGGTTAGTACTGTAGCTTACGGACTGTATCCCTTGCAGACTGTATTGATATATGTTGATATATAATGTAGGAACCAGAATATTAATAACAGAAATAAACAACCCTTTTGTGTGAATGAGTGTGAATGGGGGAGGGAGTTTTTTTTGGGTTGGTGCACTAATTGTAAGTGTATCTTGTGTTTTTTATGTTGATTTAATAAAAATAAAAAAAATTAAAAAAAAACGATACCGATAATAAAAAAAACGATACCGATAATTTCCGATATTACATTTTAAAGCATTTATCGGCCGATAATATCGGCAGGCCGATATTATCGGACATCTCTATCGAAGATACTTCAAGTTGTCTTACTTTCGCATTACAAGCGCAACAACATATTATATATACAGTGTATGATATATACTGATACATTATATTATATTATATTTGTATATACTATATACAATATATAACAATTACCATGAACTATATTACAGTATATGTAACAGCTGCCACATACAATAGAGAGTAGATCCAGCAGAAAATAGACATTATAAACAAAGAGAGGTAGCTAAAAAAAAGGCGGTCTTAGAATAATTATGTGTAAGTTAGGGGTGTCCAAAGTGCGGCCCAGGGGCCATTTGCGGCCCTCAGCTAATTGTTTACCGGCCCGCCACACATTCTGGAAGTACTATTGTAAAAATAAAAAATAACATAAAAAAAAGTACAATGAGGTGAAATCTAACGAGAAAAGTTGCAATGTTGACACAAAAGCTGCCATGCAAGCTGTTTTTTTTTTCTATTGTCTTTCTTTATTTTTTATTTTTTTGCCATTGCTCAAAAAAAAAAAAAATTATGACAAAAAATCCATGTAACAATGAATTATTTTCAGGGCTCCAATTACTTCAAATATTTCACTTTAAAATGTTTTATGTTGTAAATATCGCATATATTGTGTAGTAGCCATATAAAAACATCAAAGTTTTCTTCGACAAAAGCACATAAAACAAACAAAATAATAGTTCCAGCATAAAATGGACAGATATATCTGAAGTTGATCTCGTAACTTAAGTGTTGAAAGTAAAAGAAAAACCTAATAAAAATGTATCACTTTATGAGTGGGGCACCTTTTGGATCCCAAATATATTTAGTGATTTTTTATTGATCTTTTCACTGTGATTACTCAAAAATATGAAATAATTAAAATCAATGGTGTCCTGCATTATTGATCTTTTAGGGCCCTGATTACTAAATACTGCATAATTCAGTTTTACTATAAAAAAAAAAACAGAAAAGCTATAAAACATTTTTTTAAATTTGTATTACTTTATATCAACTTGAAGTTGATATAGAGATTTACTGTAAGCGTTAAATAATTAAAAAATAACAATAATCTGTCTTATTTTTAACATTTTATTGACTGAGACCCTTTTTGGTTCCCGGGACCCCTAAAGGTAAAATGAATAAAAAAATTCATATATTTTGTTATGGTTTGAAAATGAAAAATATCAAAATGGCCCCCACATGCTTTAATTTTTCCGTGTGCGGCCCACAGTGGAAAAAAGTTTGGACACCCCTGATGTAAGTTATCACACAACTCTTATGCTTAAAGGCCGTTGCTATAGTTATTATCAATTGTGCTGAAGTTGTACTTTTCTATATCTGTGCAAAGGGACATCGTCTCGTATCAGTGTTTGTGTCCAGACTGCCAAGGGCGACCATCGAGTGCCGCGACGCAGACAGAGCGGAGGCAGGGCGATATCACGAGTGTCAGCACATTTGCATTTCATGGATAGTCATATATTGTGTCTAACTGGGGCTGCTGAGATTACCCCCCTTTCCTTCAGAGGCAGCCTCAGTGATGTAACCAGGGACCTCCCAAATAAATAGAGGAGCATGTAGGATTGTTACCTTAGAGCAGGGGTCACCAACCTTTTTGAAACCAAGAGCTACTTCTTGGGTACTGATTAATGCGAAGGGCTACCAGTTTGATACACACTTAAATAAATTGCCAGAAATAGCCAATTTGCTCAATTTATCTTTAACTCTATGTTATTATCAATAATTAATTATATTTACACTTAATTGAACGGTTTAAAAGAGGGGAAAACACGAAAAAAATGACAATTCAATTTTGAAACATAGTTTATGTTCAATTTTGACTCTTTAAAATTCAAAATTCAACCGAAAAAAAGAAGAGAAAAACTAGCTAATTCGAATATTTTGAAAAAATTAAAAAAATAATTTATAGAACATCATTAGTAATTTTTCCTGATTAAGATTAATTTTATAATTTTGATGACATGTTTTAAATAGGTTAAAATCCAATCTACACTTTGTTAGAATATATAACAAATTGGACCAAGGTATATTTCTAACAAAGACAAATCATTATTTCTTCTAGATTTTCCAGAACAAAATTTTTTAAAGAAATTCAAAAGATTTTGAAATAACATTTAAATTTGATTCTTCAGATTTTCTAGATTTGACAGAATATTTTTTTTGAATTTTAATCATAATAAGTTTGAAGAAATATTTCACAAATATTCTTTGTCGAAAAAACAGAAGCTAAAATGAAGAATTAAATTAAAATGTATGTATTATTCTTTACAATAATAAATAAAAAAAATTACTTGAACATTGTCAGAATTGTCAGGAAAGAAGAGGAAGGAATTTAAAAGGTAAAAAGGTATATGTGTTTAAAAATCCTAAAATCATTTTTAAGGTTGTATTTTTTTTCTAAAATTGTCTTTCTGAAAGTTATAAGAAGCGAAGTAAAAAAAATAATGCATTTATTTAAACAAGTGAAGACCAAGTCTTTAAAATATTTTCTTGGATTTTCAAATTCTATTTGAGTTTTGTCTCTCTTAGAATTAAAAATGTCGGGCAAAGCGAGACCAGCTTGCTAGTAAATAAATACCATTTAAAAAATAGAGGCAGCTCACTGGTAAGTGCTGCTATTTGAGCTATTTTTAGAACAGGCCAGCGGGCTACTCATGTTGTCCTTACGGGCTACCTGGTGCCCGCGGGCACCGCGTTGGTGACCCCTGCCTTAGAGCGTAGGTTGGTTCTGTAACTAAGAGTACAGCCCAAAAACGTCTCTCCTCATTGAGCTAAATTTAACTCTGTTTCTGCATGATTCCTTGCTTCTTGTCTCTTAAAGTTTCCCTATTTTTACCTCAATTTTCCCCTTTTATTTCTCAAAGGGTGCTCACACCCCCGAATATAAATCCTATTCTATTTTTCTACAATTGGCCGTCCCACACACGCGCACGTCTCTGGTGCGGTTCTGACCGTGTCAGCAACATGGCTCTGACCCCTCCCCCCCCCCCCCCCCCGCTGCTCGCCATCTAACGACCCTCTCAACCTATTTGCTCCCTCATTCCAGCCCCGGTCTGCTCCACCACAACTCTCTCAGGGGTGCCGTTTCCAAAGTGAAGGAAGGAGGGGTCCGGGGGGGTGTGGAGGACATAATGCAAGGTGCAGGGAAGAGGAAGAGGCGGTGGTGTGGCAGTAGACGCCGGGCGCTTAAGTGGTGCGAAGGGCCCAGATAAATCCTCCATTATGGTCCAGCTGCTGGAAGGCATTGATTAACAGTTAGCTTGAGACAAGTGGCCAGCAGCGCTGATGACAAATATGTGGACTGAACTCTTCTCATCTTCCAAGTGCGCACTAAAGTTGACCAGAGGTGGGCCATGTTATGAGTTTTGTTATCGATTCGATATCAGGTAAACACACGGCCAGTATTGCCGCTACATTTCATGTGCACGAACATCATCATTGAACTAGATGAGGCAATTCCTGAATTTATTGTGTGTGAATGCTCCAATGCTGAAGTTGAACTGAAATGCTGACAGAATGTACCGTCATTTCCGGACTATAAGCCGCTACTTTTTCCCCTCGTTCTGGTCCCTGCGGCTTATACAAGGGTGCGGCTTATTTACGGCCTGTTCTTCTCCGACACCGACAAAGAGGATTTCGGTGGTTTTAGTACGCAGGAGGAAGACGATGACACAATGATTAAAGACTGACTGGCTGGTTATTTTGATAACGTACAGGCGAGCACTTTGTATTACTTTGCAGCGTTGTATTATTTGTACTCTGCACGAATGCTGTTCGCCATGTCAAAGATGTGAAAGTTTGATTGAATGATTGAAAGATTTATTGTTAATAAATGGGACGCTTTGCGTTCCCAAACAGTCATCTCTGTCCCGACAATCCCCTCCGTGGTAGCAGGAGCCCCTATATACTACGCTAATTACACATCAAAACCCTGCGGCTTATAGTCGGGTGCGGCTTATATATGGAGCAATCTGTATTTTCCCCTAAATTTAGCTGGTGCGGCTTATAGTCAGGTGCGGCTTATAGTCCAGAAATTACGGTAGTATGAATGTAAGAATGGTTTGAGTGTTGGAATGGTGTAAATTTCCAGGAAAACTGGATTTAGGTTTGGAATTTTGTCAAGATCCGTGGTGCGGATCATGTTTTGTGTTTTCTGTTTGTTTTGGACTACTTAAGTTCCTGTTTGTGCACCTCCTGAGTTTGTTACCATGGCTACTTATGATTTTCACCTGCCTCTGGTGTTCGGGACGCTCACCTGTTTGTAATCAGAGACATTATTCAAGCCTGCCTTTGCCGGTCACTAGGGTTGGGTATCGTTTGAATTCGAACGATTCCGATTCCGATTCTTTGTTTCGATTCCGATTCTTGGCGATTCTCAATTCTGATTCTTCTTGTACCATCAATGTGTTTGACAGGTAGTCCCTGGAAGGTGGTATGTATTTTGGGTTGAGAGTTTTCACCGTATCCCTGCAAACATAAACAAACATGTAATGTTGCTGTTACTGTTTAGCCCAGTATCAATTAGCTTAGCTCTAACGTTATTGCTTAACTAACCAAAATGTTGGAGATTCCACCTCTGAAAAGGGATGCAGTCTTTCGACTATGTGTGCAGTGACCTTTCTGTGGCACTCTTCCGTCTGTGGCACCGACATCTTCCCCATTGCCGCTACAGTAAACGTAGTACGCTGAGCACATCGCGGAGCCTGGCTAGCAGGTTGTAAATTGTCTATGAAAAAATACACGGGCTAATTTGTTAGCTGCCTCAACGTTGGCACAAAACACATTATTTATTGCATATATATTGTGTTACTTACCGGATTCGGACTGCAGTGCAGTCACCGAGGTGCCAGGCTGGGCGTCGGAGCCAGAGGAAGAGGCACAGGAGGACGGTCGGCGCAGCGCGTCATAGACGGGACACGCATTTATTTGTGCTCCATGAACTCGGAGATGCTTCATCATGTTCGACGTGCACCCTCCTAAGCACGAAACAGTCCTGTCGCACGTGTTACATTTCGCCGATATTTCATTTTTTTTAGTAAAATAAAGCCACACTTTCGACCGCCGACGCCCGCTATCCATGCTTGACTGACTCGCTCGGCTACATAGGCTCGGCTATGCTAACACTTCCGGCGGTGGGCGCTTCTTCGTTGGTGTTCAGCGGCTTCTTCTTCCGGTTGGCGGACTTATTATTTTTTTCGGTTTGCGGACTGGGTATCGAAACTAGGAATCGAAATTTTAACTTTTGAACGATTCCGGGAGAATCGGAAAGTTAGTCCCGGTTCCAATCAATACTCGATACTCGATACCCAACCCTACCGGTCACTCGTCCTGGCTTCTTTGTTTGCTTCACACTTCTGTCAGGTTGGGGCCGCATCTTTATGCGGGGTCGTTCCTCCCAGGATGGACTCCGGACAGGACTTGCAGGTAGGAACATGATATAATCTTGAAAAACTCAAAGAGGTACAAAAACAGAAAACAACCCGACGGGACAAGGTGTCGATCACACTTGAAGCTAAGTACTTAGCATGGGCTAGGAGGCAAGCAAAACTTAGCCCTGGAATCATGAACTAGAAAACTTACTAGCTGTGGCATGAACAGACAAATGTTACGTGACAGAAGTGTGAAGTAAACAAAGAAGCCAGGACGAGTGACCGGCAAAGGCAGGCTTAAATAATGTCTCTGATTACAAACAGGTGAGCGTCCCGAACACCAGAGGCAGGTGAAAATCATAAGTAGCCATGGTAACAAACTCAGGAGGTGCACAAACAGGAACTGAAGGAGTCCAAAAACAAACAGAAAACACAAAACATGATCCGGACCACGGATCATGACAAATTTAGGAAAGTGTTAGTTTGAATGTCCAGGATGAGTGGAATGCGTTGATGTTGGAATGGTTTGAATCGGTTTCCCTAAAAACTGGGAATTCTAGGAAATACGGGTTTTTTATTAGAATTGTTGAAGGAGAGCAAACAATTCCTGAACAGGCTGATTGGGAGACCTTGTGAGGGTGTACATTTTTAAAAGGTCTGACACATATTGTGGCGCTAATCCGCTAAAAGGTTTAAAAACAACAATATTTTAAAATCAATTCTAAAATGAACTGGGAGCCAGTGAAGGGATGCTAAAATGTGTTCATGTTTTTTTTGTGCGAGCTGCAGCATTTTGAAGTAACTGCGATGGAGCGATTGAGGCCAACGTAAAGGGACTTGCAGTGGTCCAAACGTGATGAAATAAAAGCATGGATTACCCGCTCAAAGTCGTTAAAAGATACATTTTTGCTAAAAGTCTTAGATGATTAAAAACTACATCGAACAACGGAGTTAATCTGCTGTTTCAATTTAAAATCCTTGTCAAACTCAAAACCAAGATTTGTAAATGTGGGTTTTCCATAAGGCATCAGAGGGGTCCAAGTCACTGGGGGGAGCATTCTGTTAGACTTCAATTGTATATTAAGTAATACGATGTTAAACTATAATCTAAATTATTGACAAAGTTTCTTATTTTATTTTAATGACAGGTTCCTAACAATATTTTTTATAATATTTACATTCAACAACCTGCATTGCACATCATTCAATAAACTAATCCGTCACGACCTGTTACAGCAGGTCTACTTAACACATTTTCCGGACCATAGGGTGCACTGCCGATGAATGGCCTATTTTTGGTCATTTTTCATATATAAGGCGCACCGGATTATAGGTCATATTATATATATATATTTTTCTAAATGTAAAAGACTTCCTTGTGGTCTACATAACATGTAATGGTGGTTCTTTGGTCAAAATATAGCATAGATGATGTTTTACAGATCATCTTCAAGCCGCTTTCTGACAGTCTCTTCAGGATGCGCCGTTTTGTAGGCGGTCTTATTTACGTGCCTCCACTTGGACAGCGTCTTCTCCCCGTCATCTTTGTTGTAGCGGTGTAGCGTGCAAGGACGGAGTGGAAGAAGTGTCGAAAGATGGAGCTAACTGTTTTAGAGAAAAAAATAAGAAGATGGAGCTAACTGTTTTAGAGAAAAAAAATAAGAAGCTTATCGACTACGGTGTCGGACGCGCGCAGATTTTCAGGACTTATGCAGATCCCAAATACAGACCAGCAGGTACCAGAAGGTAAGAAAAGTTGATTTTGCATAATATTGCGAAACAAAACGCCAGATAATATGTCTTACCTTATACACACACCATAATAATACTCCTATGTTGAAGCACAGTACAATCCATCAAGTGGTGCGGCTTAATAGCTACCAAAGTCCTACTAAAACATGTTGATAGATTTTTGATCGGCGTGTGCAATGTTCTTTAATTTCAATGGAACATATAAAATGTTGGTGTTGTTTACTTGAGTCATATTGCCATCATAGTGCAGTCTACACATATCTCTTATGTGTAACTGCCATCTACTGGTCACACTTATCATTTCACCATGTACCAAATAAAATAGCTTGAGGTTGGTAAGCACAACCAAAATGATTGTGTATGTTAAGCACACCGGGTTATAAGGCGCATTGTCGAGTTTGAGAAAAAAAATAAAGATTTTAAGTGCGCCTTATAGTCCGGAAAATACGGTATGTTGATATATGTGCGCAGTCTTCCTTATCATTTCAGACTGACATTCCTTTTAGTTCAGGGAATGCAGGGCATAAACATGTTTTAATTTATCAATGAAATCCGGGCAACAGGTTTATTTTCAAAATGTTTCCTTGTCCAGTAAAATGGACGCCAAAAAGGCATTTTTAAGGTGTTTTTATCACTAAATAAACAACTGGGGCCGTACTTATCAGCTTCTTAGAATTACTCCTAAGAAGTCTGCTAAGAGTTGACTTAAGAGTAAATAAATTATTCGCTGAAAAGCTGCACTTAAAAGTTAGTTATCAAGCGTCTTACTCACACTTTCAGCGAAGTGTAGGACTGAATCGTAAGTGTCACACTCAGAGCTGAATTACGACATTACTAATGTGCCGTAAACGGAATTTTAGGTGACGTCATTTCTGTGTCCATAGAAATGACCAATCACGGAAGGGAATCCGTTGTCTAAGAATAAAGAAATATCTTGGAAATATTTAAGTGGACAATGGGAGTGTATATT
>NC_084741.1:2677534-2680034 GCF_033978785.1 Entelurus aequoreus | reverse complement strand
ATGGTGACAAAACAAACAAGGAAGCGCAAACAGGAACTAAAAAAGTCAAAAATCTAACAAAAAATTACAAAACATAAT
The DNA here is from genome assembly GCF_033978785.1 of Entelurus aequoreus. Taxonomy (NCBI): domain Eukaryota; kingdom Metazoa; phylum Chordata; class Actinopteri; order Syngnathiformes; family Syngnathidae; genus Entelurus; species Entelurus aequoreus. The sequence continues at coordinate 2,679,956 of NC_084741.1, read as the reverse complement.
CCAGACCACAGAACATGACAAATATAGGTTAAAAAAAAGGATTTGCAAATCATTGAATTCTGTTTTTATTTACCATTTACACAACGTGACAACTTCACTGGTTTTGGGTTTGTACCTTTTAAATAAAACTTCTGCCTTGTTTTAATGAATACTTTAGCCTACTGCGCAACTGCATTTTAATGTTGCTCATTAAGTTGGTACATGGAGAGCCACTTTTTTTTTTCGGATGTGATGAAAGAAGTTGAACAACCACTGCTTTAGTAGAATGGGCTAAACTGTGGCTTAAAACAAATAGCAAGAACTATGGACATGAAACAAAAAGACTTACTGGACACGGCATGAATCGAACAGCATGAACTATGGAAAGAAAAGTCAAAACAGAGCATGAAATGAACAATGTCGCCCGGCCGACTAACTGGCAACGTCAGGCTTGAATAGTAGTCTCCTCATTAGAACAGGTGCGTGTCCCCAACATATGAGACAGGTGAAAACGAATGAGTCGCCATGGTGACAAAACAAACAAGGAAGCGCAAACAGGAACTAAAAAAGTCCAAAATCTAACAAAAAAATACAAAACATAATCCAGACCACGGAACATGACAAATATAGGTTAAAAAAAGATTTGCAAATCATAGAATTCTGTTTTTATTTACCATTTACACAACGTGACGACTTCACTGGTTTTGGGTTTTGTACCTTTTAAATAAAACTTCTGCCTTGTTTTAATGAATACTTTAGCCTACTGCGCAACTGCATTTTAATGTTGCTCATTAAGTTGGTACATGGCGAGCCACGTTTTTTTCCTGAGGTGATGAAAGAGTTGAACAACCACTGCTTTAGTAGAATGGGCTAAACTGTGGCTTAAAACAAATAGCAAGAACTATGGACATGAAACAAAAAGACTTACTGGACACGGCATGAATCGAACAAGCATAAACTATGGCAAGAAAGTCAAAAACAGAGGCATGAAATGAACAATGTCGCCCGGCCGACTAACTGGCAACGTCAGGCTTGAATAGTAGTCTCCTCATTAGAACAGGTGCGTGTCCCCAACATATGAGACAGGTGAAAACTAATGAGTCGCCATGGTGACAAAACAAACAAGGAAGCGCAAACAGGAACTAAAAAAGTCCAAAATCTAACAAATAATTACAAAACATAATCCAGACCACGGAACATGACAAATATAGGTTAAAAAAAGGATTTGCAAATCATTTAATTCTGTTTTTATTTACCATTTACACAAACGTGACAACTTCACTGGTTTTGGGTTTTGTACCTTTTAAATAAAACCTCTGCCTTGTTTTAATAAATACTTTAGCCTACTGCGCAACTGCATTTAATGTTGCTCATTAAGTTTGGTACATGGAGAGCCACGTTTTTTTTCTGAGGTGATGAAAGAAGTTGAACAATCACTGCTTTAGTAGAATGGGCTAAACTGTGGCTTAAAACAAATAGCAAGACTGTGGACATGAAACAAAAAGACTTACTGGACACGGCATGAATCGAACAGCATGAACTATGGCAAGAAAAGTCAAAAACAGAGCATGAAATGAACAATGTCGCCCGGCCGACTAACTGGCAACGTCAGGCTTAAATAGTAGTCTCCTCATTAGAACAGGTGCGTGTCCCCAACATATGAGACAGGTGAAAACTAATGAGTCACCATGGTGACAAAACAAACAAGGAAGCGCAAACAGGAACTAAAAAGTCAAAAATCTAACAAAAAAATTACAAAACATAATCCAGACCACAGAACATGACAAATATAGGTTAAAAAAAGGATTGCAAATCATTGAATTCTGTTTTTATTTACCATTTACACAACGTGACGACTTCACTGGTTTTGGGTTTTGTACCTTTTAAATAAAACTTCTGCCTTGTTTTAATGAATACTTTAGCCTACTGCGCAACTGCATTTTAATGTTGCTCATTAAGTTGGTACATGGAGAGCCACGTTTTTTTTTCGGAGGTGATGAAAGAAGTTGAACAACCACTGCTTTAGTAGAATGGGCTAAACTGTGGCTTAAAACAAATAGCAAGAACTATGGACATGAAACAAAAAGACTTACTGGACACGGCATGAATCGAACAGCATGAACTATGGCAAGAAAAGTCAAAAACAGAGCATGAAATGAACAATGTCGCCCGGCCGACTAACTGGCAACGTCAGGCTTAAATAGTAGTCTCCTCATTAGAACAGGTGCGTGTCCCCAACATATGAGACAGGTGAAAACTAATGAGTCACCATGGTGACAAAACAAACAAGGAAGCGCAAACAGGAACTAAAAAAGTCAAAAATCTAACAAAAAAATTACAAAACATAATCCAGACCACAGAACATGACAAATATAGGTTAAAAAAAGGATTTGCAAATCATTGAATTCTGTTTTTATTTACCATTTACACAACGTGACGACTT
>NC_084741.1:2666181-2673681 GCF_033978785.1 Entelurus aequoreus | reverse complement strand
TCACACCGCTGCTGTCCTCAATCTCTTTGTGGAGAAGCTTGGTAACACATAGCAAGAAGATGTTAAAAAGCACTGGTGCTAGTACACACCCCTGCCTTACTCCTGTATGTACAGGGAAGGGGGCAGACTCTTGACCTCCTATGGTCACTCGAGCAGTCATTCCATCATGAAACTGACGGAAGATGTTAACAAACTTAAGGGGACAGCCAAACTTGAGGAGGACTTCCCATAGAAGTTCTCTCTGAACAGTGTCGAAGGCTTTGGAGAGGTCGACAAAGGCCATGAATAGGTCCTGATGTTGTTCCCTACATTTTTCCTGCAGCTGTCTAGCTGTGAAAATCATGTCCACTGTGCTCCTATTCTTTCTAAACCCGCACTGTGATTCAGGCAGTATCGACTCAGTGATGTTATTAATCAGCCTCTGGAGCATCACTTTTGCCAGAACTTTACCGGCAACAGCAAGGAGTGAAACGCCCCTACTGTTCCCACAGACAGCCTTGTCACCCTTGTTCTTGTAAATAGTGACAACATTGGCGTCTCTCCATTGTTGTGGGACGTTCTCTTCAGCCCAGATCTTTGTGATGTACTGGTGCAATGTTCTTGTGCAGAAGTATCCTCCTTGCTTCAGTAGTTCAGCCGGGATGTTGTCATTACCGGGGGATTTGTTGTTTTTTGAGGGAGCGGGTAGCTGATCGGACCTCCAGGAAGGTTGGAGGCTCGTCCAAATTGTGCATGACGGGAAGTGTAGGCAGTTCATCCAGAACAGTGGGGTCTGCATCAGATTCCTGATTCAACAGGGTGCTAAAGTGTTCCGCCCATCTCAGCAGGATGCTAGGTTGGTCCTTTAAGGTTGACAGACCGTCTGCTGTTTTCAGGGGAGTGATGCAGCGGTTTGTTGGGCCGTAGGTCTTCTTGACAGCATTGTAAAAGTTGTGCATGTCATTTTTATCGACAAAGGTTTGGATTTCGTGTGCCTTTTTTCTCCACCACTCATTCTGCATCCACCTAACAGTCCTTTGCACTTCTCCTCGAGCTCTCTGCCATTTCTGCCTGGCACTACTGGATGAAGGGTTCTCTAGGGTTGCCCTGTGTGCTTTGTGCATATCCTTCAACAGGACATGGATGGTGTCCGAGTTTTCATCAAACCAGTCTTGGTGGTTCTTGCTCTTGAAGCCAATTGTTTGGGCTGCTGCCTCATAGAGAGCCGAGCTGATAGAGTTCCAGTTCTGGTCAATAGATATCTCAGAAGAGTTCAAGGAAGACTCCACCGCCCCTAATTTCTCAGCCAGGGAGCGGCGAAAGTCATTTCTTGGATCAGGGTTTTCCAGGCGGGCGCAGTCTAGCTTCTTCCTTTTGGGTCCTCGCCGTCTCAAGGGAGGGCGCACTTGCATGTGGACATTGGTCATAATCAAATGATGATCTGTCCAGCACTCTGCACCTCTCATGGCACGGGTGATGAGGACGTCTTTGATGTCACTACGCCTCACTATGATATCATCTATCAGGTGCCAATGTTTAGAACGGGGGTGCATCCATGAAGTCTTATATTTAGCCTTCTGCTGGAAGATGGTGTTGGTTATGGTCAGGTTATGCTCTGAGCAGAGAGTAAGCAGTCTCATCCCATTTGAGTTAACCTGACCAACTCCATGTCTGCCAAGTACTCCACTCCATATCCTGTTGTTCTGTCCCACTCGGGCATTAAAATCCCCAAGCAAGAAAATCTTGTCATTCTTGGGGATCCGGCAGAGAGCCTCATCAAGTGACTGGTAGAAGGAATCCTTGACCTCACTCTCAGATGGCAGGGTCGGTGCATAAGCACTGAGAAGTGTGGCGTAGCGATTCCTGACCAGGGGGATAAGGAGGGTCATTAGTCTTTCACTAATGCCGACAGGTGTTTCAGTGAGTCTTGGCAGCAGTGTGTTTTTGATGGCCAGTCCTACACCATGCAGATGGTGTCCTCCTGAGGGGTAGCCTTTCCAGAAGAATGTGTAGCCCATACCTTCCTCAGTTAGAGAGCCTTCATCCAGGATCCTGGTCTCACTCACTCTAATAATAAAAAAATTGATAAATAAAAAATAAATAAAAATATCCACTGTTCAAATCACAGCACCCAAACGCCACCGCTCTCATGTATGCTCTATTCCAGCAGCTGGATTTGATCCATTTTTATTAGTTACACTTATTAAACGATTTATATAAGTAAAAAAATAAATGTTCTAATCAAATGAATTGATTAATAATTGGTGCCCTAAATAAAAAATATGTTTTTAAAGGACCAGGGGCAAAAACATCAAGACAAAAACCCTCATACTGTAAAACAAAACAAACAAAAATGATAGTCAAAGATTGTTGACATCTTTTAAGGAAGTTCACAATTATCGCAGCCTGTGTGCCTAATTTTACCGGTGAACAAACTCAAACCAGCAAGTTAAATTTTTGATGCCCCAAACCCTTATGACACAGTTGAAATATATGAATATATCATTTTTTTTAATCATATTATTTAATTGCAAAGTATTTGTATTATTGTCTGGAATTAATACTTAACATTAAGGATTTCACTTTAAATAAATCATAAAATATATATTTTTTTTTTCTAAATTACATGACATTAGTAAATATTTTGTTTTTCCTAATAATAAAAAAATAGATAAATTAAACAAAAAGAATACATATTCACTGTTCAAATCACAGCATCCAAACGCCACCGCTTTCATGTATGCTCTATTGCAGCATTTACATTTTCTAATCAAATTAATTGATTAATAATTACTGCCCTGAATAAAAAAATAAATAAATATATTTAATATGACAGGAATAATCTGCTTTTTTTAAGGACCTAGGGCAAAAACACCAAGACAAAAACCCGCTTACTGTAAAAACAAAAAAACAAAAATGCTAGTCAAAGATCGTTTATATCTTTTGAGGAAATTCACTGCTGTTGACATTGGAAATTTTACCGGTGAACAAACTCAAACCAACCAGTTGAATCGCGCTGCACCAAACCCGTATGACAAAGATGAAATATTTCAGCTTTTTTTAAATCATATTATTTAATTGCAAAGTATTTTTATTATTGTCTGCAATTAATACTTAACATTAAGGACTTCACTTTAAATAAATAATAAAATATATATATATATATATATATATATTTTTTTTTTCTAAATTACATTATTAGTAAATATTTTAATTATATTATTTATATTTTTACTGATTTATACTTTTACTAAATTTGTATGTATTTTGTTTGAATTTGTTTATATTATATTTCATGTGTTTGGCCTTGCAGGACCTCATACAGGAGAAGGGGAAGTATGGAAACATGTCAAATGCAAACATATACCGTTTAACTTTTTTTGGCACGATTTCCTACGAAAAGTGGAGACATTATGTCGAGCTCTACAGCACACCTCCCGTTACCATAACAACAACAATGCATCAAGCAAACGGCACCTAAACCCTGCAAGTGTACATCAACTCAACACAGTTTGTTCAGGACTATAACCAGCTCGTTTGAGTGTTACCTTTCCAACTAGCTCCACCCGCCTCCCAGTCTCGACTTAGACGTCCACTGGTCTAATTACACCAGCTGACCTCCTGCAGGTCGCCTGGGTAAAAGCCCCCCCCCCCTCCCCCTAAAGAAATCAATATTCATTCTTTAAGATCTGCCATGCGCTTTTGACACTATCGACCACAACCTGCGTCTGCTCGCCCCCTCTTTGTTCTTTATTCATCTATTTAGCCCCCCGTCCCAAAGCCCCTCAACCCGGCCAACATATCACAACTCAAATATACTCTCTGGTACACAATTATTTTACTTTTCGATTAACTGTAGGATTTACCTTTAGACTCCTGTAATCCTGGGTAGAATCTCGCTGAGGGCGAAGAACATCACAGACGACCTTCCACTCGGTTTAATTCTGCAAACAAACCCATCAAACCACTAGAAAGTGTAGTCAAACTAGACTCACACCTCATCCACAGCTCTTTAAACCAGTTGTGAACCATATAGCTAGTTGTTTTATCCACTAACGTTTTATCTACAAACCCCACAACCAGTAAAGTTGGCACGTTGTGTAAATGGTAAATAAAAACAGAATTTTCAACTTATATTCAATTGAATAGACTGCAAAGACAAGATATTTCATGTTCAAACTGGTAAACTTTGTTATTGTTTTGCAAATATTAGCTCATTTGGAATTCGATGCCTGCAACATGTTTCAAAAAAGCTGGCACAAGTGGCAAAAAAAGGCTGATAAAGTTGAGGAATGCTCACCAATCACTTATTTGGAACATCCCACAGGTGAACAGGCTAATTGGGAACAGGTGGGTGCCATGATTGGGTATAAAAGAAGCTTCCATGAAATGCTCAGTCATTCAACAACAAGGACGGGGCGAGGGTCACCACTTTGTCAACAAATGCCTGAGCAAATTGTCGAACAGTTTAAGAACGACATTTCTCAACCAGCTATTGCAAGGAATTTAAGGATTTCACCATCTACGCTCCGTAATATCATCCAAAGGTTCGGAGAATCTGGAGAAATCACTGCACGTAAGCGATGATATTACGAACCTTCGATCCCTCAGGCGGTACTGCATCAAAAATCAACATCAGTGTGTAAAGGATATCACCACATGGGCTAAGGAACACTTCAGAAAACCACTGCCAGTAACTACAGTTGGTCGCTACATCTGTAAGTGCAAGTTAATCCATCCATCCGTCCATTTTCTACCGCTTGTCCCGTTTGGGGTGGTGGGGGGCGCTGGAGCATATCTAAAACTCTACTATTCAAGGCGAAAGCCATCTATCAACAACACCCAGAAACGCCGCCGGCTTCGCTGGGCCTGAGCTCATCTAAGATGGACTGATCCATCCATCCATCCATCTTCTTCCGCTTATCCGAGGTCGGGTCACGGGGGAAGCAGCCTAAGCAGGGAAGCCCAGACTTCCCTCTCCCCAGCCACTTCGTCCAGCTCTTCCCGGGGGATCCCGAGGCGTTCCCAGGCCAGCCTGGAAACATAGTCTTCCCAACGTGTCCTGGGTCTTCCCCGCGGCTTCCTACCGGTCAGACGTGCCCCAAACACCTTCCTAGGGAGGCGTTCGGGTGAAATCCTGACCAGATGCCCGAACCACCTCATCTGGCTCCTCTCCATGTGGAGGAGCAGCGGCTTTACTTTGAGTTCCTCCCGGATGACAGAGCTTCTCACCCTATCTCTAAGGGAGAGCCCCGCCACCCGGCGGAGGAAACTCATTTCGGCCGCTTGTACCCGTGATCTTGTCCTTTCGGTCATGACCCAAAGCTCATGACCATAGGTGAGGATGGGAACGTAGATCGACCGGTAAATTGAGAGCTTTGCCTTCCGGCTCAGCTCCTTCTTCACCACAACGGATCGATACAGCGTCCGCATTACTGAAGACTCCGCACCGATCCGCCTGTCGATCTCACCATCCACTCTTCCCCCACTCGTGAACAAGACTCCAAGGTACTTGAACTCCTCCACTTGGGGCAAGGTCTCCTCCGCAACCCGGAGATGGCACTCCACCCTTTTCCGGGCGAGAACCATGGACTCGGACTTGGAGGTGCTGACTCTCATCACAGTCGCTTCACACTCGGCTGCGAACCGATCCAGTGAGAGTTGAAGATCCTGGCCAGATGAAGCCATCAGGACCACATCATCTACAAAAAGCAGAGACCTAATCCTGCAGCCACCAAACCAGATCCCCTCAACACCCTGACTGCGCCTAGAAATTCTGTCCATAAAAGTTATAAACAGAATGGGTGACAAAGGGCAGCCTTGGCGGAGTCCAACCCTCACTGGAAACGTGTCCGACTTACTGCCGGCAATGCGGACCAAGCTCTGACACTGATCATACAGGGAGCGGACCGCCACAATCAGACAGTCCGATACCCCATACTCTCTGAGCACTCCCCACAGGACTTCCCGAGGGACACGGTCAAATGCCTTCTCCAAGTCCACAAAACACATGTAGACTGGTTGGGCAAACTCCCATGCACCCTCCAGGATCCTGCCGAGAGTATAGAGCTGGACTGAAGATGGACTAATACAAAGTGGAAAAGTGTTCTGTGGTCTAACGAGTCCACATTTCAATTTTTTTTTTGGAAACTGTGGACGTCGTGTCCTCCGGAACAAACAGGAAGAAGAACCATCCGGACAGTTATAGGCGCAAAGTTCAAAATCCAGCATCTGTGATGGTATGGGGGTGTATTAATGGGTAACTTACACATCTGTGAAGGCACCATTAATGCTGAAAGGTACATACAGGTTTTGGGGCAACATATGTTGCCATCCAAGCAACGTTACCATGGACGCCCCTGCTTATTTCAGCAAGACAATGCCAAGCCACGTGTTACATCAACGTGGCTTCATAGTAAAAGAGCGCGGGTACTAGACTGGCCTGCCTGTAGTCCAGACCTGTCTCCCATTGAAAATGTGTGGCACATTATGAAGCCTAAAATAGCACAAGGGAGACCCCCGGACTGTTGAACAACTTAAAGGCCTACTGAAATGATTTTTTTTTATTTAAACGGGAATAGCAGATCCATTCTATGTGTCATACTTGATCATTTCGCGATATTGCCATATTTTTGCTGAAAGGATTTAGTAGAGAAAATCGACGATAAAGTTCGCAACTTTTGCTCGCTGATAAAAAAAAAGCCTTGCCTGTACCGGAAGTAGCGTGACGTCACAGGAGGAAAAATTCCTCACAATTCCCCATTGTTTACAATGGAGCGAGAGAGATTCGGACCGAGAAAGTGATGATTACCCCATTAATTTGAGCGAGGATGAAAGATTCGTAGATGAGGAACGTTACAGTGAATGACTTGAGAGGCAGTGATGGACGTATCGTTTTTCGCTCTGACCGTAACTTAGGTACAAGCTGGCTCATTGGATTCCACACTCTCCTTTTTCTATTGTAGATCACATATTTGTATTTTAAACCACCTCGGATACTATATCCTCTTGAAAATGAGAGTCGAGAACGCGAAATGGACATTCAGTGCCTTTTATCTCCATGACAATACATCGGCGAAATGCTTTAGCTACGAGCTAACGTGATAGCATCTTGCTTTAACTGCATATAGAAACAAAAGAAATAAACCCCTGACTGGAATTATAGATAGAAAATCAACAATACTATTAAACCGTGGACATGTAAATACACGGTTAATGCTTTCCAGGCTGGTGAAGGTTAACAATGCTGTGCTAACGACGCCATTGAAGCTAACTCAGCAACCGCACTGCACAGAGCTATGCTAAAAACATTAGCTCTCCACCTACGCCAGCCAGCCCTCATTTGCTCTTCAACACCCGTGCTCACCTGCGTTCCAGCGATCGGCAGAAGGACGAAGGACTTCACCCGATGCGTTTGGCGGCCCGGAGACGTAGGAAGTCAAGGTGAAGTCGGCGGCTAGCGCGGCTAGCGCGGTTAGCTCTCCAACAAAGTCCTCCTGGTTGTGTTGCTGTAGTCCGCTG
>NC_084741.1:2611181-2658681 GCF_033978785.1 Entelurus aequoreus | reverse complement strand
GCATTAAAAAGTAATTATTTTACATGAAAACATTTCCGAGAAAATATTGCAATATTACAGAAACAGAAATAATATGAGAAATTGTTCCCAATTTTATGAGAAAAAAATCGACACATCGTGAGATAAAAAAAAGTTAAAAATGTTTTGTTTGTAATTGGTTTTTAATCTTCATTGTATACTTCAGGTTATTACAGTATGTCTATATATACATATTTTTTTTAATTTTGTTTTATTAATTTTGGCTAACGGGGGCATATTTCAATTTCTTACACACACTTGTTATTACATATGTTGGCCAGAAGGGGAGCACTTCAAAATTCTACACACACTTGTTATTTCATATGTTGACCCTCAACCCAAGTCAAAATGTTACAAGAAAAACTGAACATTTGTGCAATATTATGATAAAAGTTGGAATTTTACTCAATAACAGTCACAATTTTACAAGAAAAAGCTGAACATGTTGGCAATTTTATGAAAATAGTCGTAATTTTACTCGACAAAAGTCACTATTTTATAAGAAATGTTTAGCATTTTGGCAATATTATAGTAATAATTAGTATTTTAGTTGGCAAAATTATGACAAAAGTCATAATTTTACTCAAAAAATGTCACTATTTTACAAGAACAACAAAAAAATGGCAATATTGTGATAAAAGTCAGAATTTGATAAGACAAATGTCACAATTTTGCATTAAAAAGTGATAATTTTACATGAAAAAATTTCCGAGAAAATATTGCAATATTACAGAAACAGAAATGATATGAGAAATTGTTCACAATTTTATGAGAAAAAAATCGACACATTGTGAGATAAAAAAAAGTTAAACATGTTTTTTTTGTAATTGGTTTTTAATCTTCATTATATACTTCAGGTTATTACAGTATGTCTATATATAAATATTTATTTTATTTTGTTTTATTAATTTTGGCTAACGGGGGCGTATTTCAATTTCTTACACACACTTGCTATTACATATGTTAGCCAGAGGGGGAGCACTTCAAAATTCTACACACACTTGTTATTTCATATGTTGACCCTCAACCCAAGTCAAAATGTTACAAGAAAAACTGAACATTTGTGCAATGTAATGATAAAAGTTGGAATTTTACTCAATAACAGTCACATTTTTACAAGAAAATGCTGAACATTTTGGCAATTTTATGAAAATAGTTGTAATTTTACCCGACAAAAGTCACAATTTTACAAGAAAACTTTCAAATTTTGGCAATATTATAATAATAATCAGAATTTTACTTGGCAAAATTATGACAAAAGTCATAATTTTATGAAAATAATTTTACTGAAAAAAGGACACTATTTTACAATAACAACAACAACAAAATGGCAATATTGTGATAAAAGTCAGAATTTGATACGACAAATGTCACCAATTTGCATTAAAAAGTAATCATTTCACAAGAAAAAGGTCACAGTTTTACAAGAAAAATTTGGAATTTTGGCAGTATTATAATAAAAGTGGCCATTTTACTCAACCCAAGTCAAAATTTTACAAGTAAAACTGAACATTTGTGCAATTTTATGATAAAAGTTGGAATTTTACTCAAAAACAGGCACAATTTTACAAGAAAAAGCTGAACATTTTGGCAATTGTATGATAAGAGTTGTAATTTTACTTGACAAAAGTCACAATTTTAAAAGAACAAAAAAAAAAGGCAATATTGTGATAAAAGTCAGAATTGTATATGACAAATGTCACCATTTTGCATTAAAAAGTAATAATTTCACATAAAAAATTAATAATTTTCCGAAAAAATATTGCAATATTACAGAAACAGAAATAATATGAGAAATTGTTCCCAATTTTTATAAGAAAAAAAATCGACACATTGTGAGAAAAAGACTGCTTTTAGTTAAAAAATGTTTTTTTGAATGTTTTGTTTGTAATTGCTTTTTAATCTTCATTATTTACTTCAAGTTATTACATTATGTGTTTATATACATATTTTGGCCAATGGGGGCGCATTTCAATTTCTTACACACACTTGTTATTACATATGTTGACCAAAGGGGGAGCACTTTTAAAACCAACACAGTCAATATGTATATGTATATGTATGTATATATATATATATATATATATATATATATATATATATATATATATATATATATATATATATATATATATATATATATATATATATATATATATATATATATATATATATATATATATATATATATATATATGTCTTAATTAGATTATCCGAGAGCGTAATATGTATGTGTGGGAAAAACTTTTTCAAAATCTCCTGAGGATTGAGGAAACCCCTCATGAAACAGGCCTGTAGAGTCCAAATAGTCTTGTGATTTTTTCCCACACATACATATATATATATATATATATATATATATATATAATATATATATATATATATATATATATATATATATATATGTATATATATATATATATATATATATATTATTATATAAGACAAGACACTTCACCCTTGCTCCTGATTGCTGTTGGTTAGCGCCTTGCATGGCAGCCACCCTTGCTCCTGATGGCTGTTGGTTAGCGCCTTGCATGGCAGCTCCCGCCATCAGTGTGTGAATGTGTGTGTGAATGGATGAATGTGGAAATACTGTCAAAGCGCTTTGAGTACCTTGAAGGTAGAAAAGCGCTATACAATTATAACCCACCATCACCAATTTATCATTTATATATACATATATATATATATATATATATATATATATATATATATATATATATATATATATATATATATATATATATATATATATATATATATATATATACATATATATATATATATATATATATATATATATATATATATATATATATATATATATATATATATATATATATATATATATACACACAGTATATACACAGTATATATATATATATTTATATATATATATATATATATATATATATATATATATATATATATATATATATATATATATATATATATATATATATATATATATATATATATATATACGTTTGTACATGTGTTCGTATGTATGTATAAATAAATATATATGTGTATGTTTATTTGTATGAATGTAATTTATGTATACATGTATGTATATGTACATATATGTATATAAGTATACATATGTGTACAGCTCCACTAATGGACATTGGAGTGTTACTTCCAAAAGCAAAATTAAAGTATTGCTAGAAACATCATTTTATAAGGGACTTTATTGTATTATATGTATAGTACATGTTCCAAAAAGATAAAAGCATAACACACCACCAGAATTAGAGATATTACAAGTCAAAGTGATTAAGCTTAGTGTTACGCTCATGACTTGGTGTAACTAAACATTACCCTATAAGATGAAGGCAATTGCATTTTATTGACATTTTAAATGTATTCAATGTTTATAAATATATATTTAAATATACTAAATGTAAAAAAGGGAATAAATATTCAAAATAGGATCATTAAATGAAATCTAGTTTGGTTACGCCATCATGAGCGCAACACAATGTTGTAAAAGTTTCAACTACAATTCTAAATAAGATGTCAAAAGCAAACTGATTTCAAATAAACACAGCTTAAAGATTGACCAATACCTATTTAAATGTAGTAATACATAAATATGATGATTTATCAAAATAAATATACCTGAACAGAACGCTCATGATGGTTACACCAAAAAGTAACACTATGAATCACATTTTTCCAAGTTTTTGGGGGCATTTTTATGCTATTTCCAAGCATGTCCTTTTTATTATCGTTGATTGTAAATGGTCAAACTAATGCATGTTATATATGCATGCCCTAGTAAACAAAAAAAAAGTCATATTTATTTTAAATGTTACATTTTGAAGTACATTTGTGCAGGTGGGTGCGAATGTACCCATTACCAGAGCTGTACACACACACACACATATATATATATATATATATATATATATATATATATATATATATATATATATATATATATATATATATATATATATATATATATATATATATATATATATATATATATATATATATATATATATATATGTCTTAATTAGATTATCCAAAAAATAGTGCTCGATACCGTGGTAGAGCGTAATATGTATGTGTGGGGAAAAAAATCACAAGACTATTTCATCTCTACAGGCCTGTTTCATGAGGGGTTTACCTCAATCCTCAGGAGATCCTGAGGATTGTGGTAAACCCCTCATGAAACAGGCCTGTAGAGATGAAATAGTCTTGTGATTTTTTTCCCACACATACATATATATATATATATATATATATATATATATATATATATATATATATATATATATATATATATATATATATATATATATATATATATATATATATAAAATATATATAAATATATATATATATATATATATATATATATATATATATATATATATATATATATATATATATAAAATATATATAAATATATATATATATATATATATATATATATATATATATATATATATATATATATATATATATATATATATATATATGTATATATATATATATATATATATATATATATATATATATATATATATATATATATATATATATATATATATATATATATATATATATATATATATATATATATATATATATATATATATATATATATATATGCAACCTCATCACGCACCTGTTTGAGGGACCTGATCCGGCCCTTTGGACCGTACGTTTGACACACCCCTGGTTCGCAGTCTCCAATTAACCGAACATGCATGTTGTGGGAATGTGGGCGAAAGATAATGTATACCTAAAAAAATTCCAGCCTGCATGGGGAAAATATGCAAACTCCACTCAAAGATTCTCTAATGGAGATTCAAACCCTGGACCCCCTCCTGACAACTTGTCTACCAGCAGTCTATAAATTATTACTGAAAACATGAAGTTTGCTCTACCAGTGCCATCCCTAAACACACCGCAGCTGGCACACACCCAAAAGTCTGCAGCTGTGTTCCGTCATGTGCAACTTCACAATCAACGTAATTCCCCCCCAAAAAAATAACACGCGGTAAAAGCCAACACAACCCGCTTCTGGCCCCGCTACGTCATTTGAATACAGATTCCCATTGTCCTCCTTTTGTCAATACGACTCAGCGGTGCAGAGGAAGGCGCACGGTCAGCAACATTAGCGAGGCTAATTAGCATTTGCAGCGTTCCTTTGCTGGTTGATCTGTTCAAACAAGCCTGGGGGGTGGGGGGGTGCTGTACTTACTGTAATTAAAGAAGAAGAAAAAAGGGTGGGACAATTGCTGGAGAGAATACACACATTGCAAGAAGAAGGTGGGGAAGGAAGGAAAAAAGGCTGTGTTCTTCGGGTAAAGGGTTAGGTTGTCACGCTTCAAACAATTTAAAAATAGATTTCCCTGAAAAAGCATGCCAATTGTTGCGTCGACTAGGTCTTCCTCCCAGGGAATCTAAGTTACTGGTCAATCCCAAGTTATTTTGATGACATATATGCTGAGTAAGAAGGACCATCAAGACAGAATAGGAATATTATCAAGTTTTACTGACATTTCAGGAGATCAGCTTAACCAATACATTCATATCGGCTACTCTAGTTGATCTGACATTCAAACGGAAAAGCCAACTCCTTGCACACAAAGAAAACCCCCACCACTCCCCCTCGCAACACTGATAAGGAAGAATTGGGGGGTTGTATTCACATTCAGATGGTTTAAGACACTAAACAGACATCTGAAGACAAAGAGAAACTGGTAGAAAAAAAAAAGGAAAAGTACTAGCTACTCTAAACATGGCTATGTAAAAAGAAATAACTCTTAAACATATATGCATTCTCCACACTTTCCATGCAGATCACAAAATGTATTTGTTTTTGCTCCCTTAGCTTGCAGCTAATTTTCTTTTTTAAATTGCAAATAAACTACATTTCCTAGTATCTAAATTGCCGTTATCACTGGAGGGCTGGAGGACGAGGTTAAACATGCGCCACAATGACTAAAAACAAGAAGGTATGCTAATTGCTAAGCTAGCTGCTAAACTGTCAGAATAATTGTATCTAAGTTCTCACAAAACTTTGTGTTGCCATGAGTTCCCGGCGAGGAGACAAAAGCTGTCTTTGATCCTAACAAGAAGAAGGCTTGTAAAACTCCACTGTGTAGGATGGGAAGCAACATGAAGGTGTTCTGATTCTTTGATGTATTGTAATCCACAGAAATATTTTGTCTTGACCCGAGAACTGCAAAGCGGAGAGGAAGCAGGACCTGACTCCCCTCCAGGCGACCTTTTCTTTGAACTGTTTTACGACCTTTTCTTTGAACTGTTTTACGACCTTTTCTTTGAACTGTTTTAATCAAAGGTGATGGCTGTTTATGACCCCCCTCCCTTAGAAACAGCTGTTGCCATGTAATCAGGGAAAGTCCAAATAAAAGCAGAGGCGTACAATCTTTCGTCAGAGCGTGGTGACACTGTACAAGGGTGTACAGGTGTATGCGTTTCTCCTCAATTGAGCCAAATTTAATTATGTCTCTGTTTAATTCCTTGCTTCTTGTTTTGTTTAACAGATGTCATCAGTTTTTGAACCTGACATAAACCACTATGAACAAGTGCTGAGTTGACTTTAAAAAGTGTATAAGGGACAACGTTAAGGTAGAACATAAGCAGTTATTAACAGGAAATTGATAAGTAGAATAATAAAAGTCCAGAGAGAGGATAATATAACGGTGCTCTGTGCCAGGCATGCACATAAGTGATACTAAATTCTAGAGTGATTAGATCAATATTTGTATTTTTGTTAGTTGTTTTTTTTGTTATCGTTTACAAATTCAGGAAACAACTCTTTGGACACAGGTGGGTTTGGACGGAAACAACTAATTATTAATAGAGTACCGTATTTTCCGGACTTTAAGGCGCACTTAAAATACTTTAATTTTCTCAGTGCGCTTAATGTACGGAATAACTTTGGTTGCGCTTACCGACCTCGAAGCAATTTTATTTGGTACATTGGTGAACTGATAAGTGTGACCAGTAGATGGCAGTCACACATAAGAGATATGTGTAGACTGCAATATGAGGTCCAGTAAACAACACCAAAACTTGAAATGTTTCAGTGAGAATATAGGACATTACACACGACACTCAAAAATCTGTCAACATTCTTATTATGACTTTGGTAAGCTATGAAGCCACACGCTTGATGGATTATCGTAGCATCGCGGCTACCGTAGTCAGACTTACAAGTATTATCATGGTGTGTGTGTATAAGGACAGAAAAATGGCACCTATTAGCAGACATTTTATCTGGCGTTTTGTTTCGCAATATTATGCAAAAACTACTTTTCTTACCTTCTGGTACCTGCTGATGTGTATTTGGGATCTGCATAAGTTCTGAAAATGTGCGCGTGTCTTGTTATGTGAAATTCATCCTCCACTGTTGCCATTTCTAATATAAGGTAATGTAAAGTTCTAACTTATATCTGTCATTAAACTCGCCATGAAAGTGCTAAAACATACCGGTGTAGTGAGTTCATTATTATTCACCCAAGGAACTTTAGTTGTTAGAGAGTTCCGGTCGGGCAGTTTTTTTCACGGGACACATTTTGGGCGTTGTTGTTGCACTAGTGAGCCCCGGATGAGGAGATGCTGCTCCGTTATTGATTGAAGTAAAGTCTGAATGTCATTAAAACAGTTAGCTCCATCTTTTGACACTTCTTCCACTCCCGTCCTTGCACGCTACACCGCTACAACAAAGATGACGGGGAGGAGACTCTGTTGAAGGTGAGCCACGTAGATAAGACCGCCCACAAAACGGCGCGTCCTGAAGAGACTGTCAGAAAGCGACTTGAAGATGATCTGTAAAATATCATCCATGCAAAGAACCACCATTACATGTTATGTAGACCACAATGAAGTCTTTTACATTTAGAAAAAAAATCATAATATGACTCCTTTAATGCGCCTTATAATCCGGTGCACCTTTTGTATAAAAATAGACCTGAATAGAACCGCTCATCGGCCGTGCGCCTTATAATCTGTTGCGCCCTATCGTCCGAAAAATACGGTGGTAGATAATAGTTGTTACTGTCATGATATGTGGCCCGGATCATGTTTTGCTATTTTCTGTTAGTTTTGGACTCCCTTAGTTCCTGTTTGTGCACCTCTGGGTTTGTTTTAGTTTCCATGGGGATTAATTGGGTTCACATGGCGTCACTCACGCCCACCTCCTCGTCAGCCACTGATGTGGCCGTTCCGTGGTCGCCCGCCTCGCCGGTTGCAGCGGCGTTCAACGCGTCGCCGCCGCTTGACTCTCCCTCGCTGGTTGCGGGGACACTTGGTCTGGCGACCCACCGCCAAGTCCTCCCTCCGCCCTCCCGTTACTTTTGATCTTGCCTTTTTTTGTGGACATCTGGAATCTGTCCTTGAGGGGGAGAAACTGTCATGATCCGTGGCCTGGATCATGTTTTGTTAATTTCTGTTAGTTTTGGACTCCCTTAGTTCCTGTTTGTGCACCTCTGGGTTTATTTTAGTTTCCATGGGGATTAATTGGGTTCACCTGCCTCTGGTTAGTGGTCGGGACGCTCACCTGCTGTCGACCACTAATCAGAGAGTTATTTATTCACCTTTCTCGCCACTCTCAGTCTGGCTTCATTCTTTTACGTGAGGGGGGCCTGCATGCGGCTCTGTCGGGGGTCAATCGATGGACGCCATTGGCGCAGACGGCAGCGACGCCCACGACTTGGGTGTGGAACTCAAGGGCTGCTGAGGTTCTGGCGTCACTCACGCCCACCTGCTCGTCGGCCACTGATTTGGCCGTTCCGTGGTCGCCCGCCTCGCCAGTTGCAGCGGCGTTCAACGCGTCGCCGCCACCTGACTCTCCCTCTCTGGTTGTGGGGACACTTGGTCTGGCGACCCACTGCCAAGTCCTCCCTCCGCCCTCCCGTAACTCTTGATCTTGCCTTTTTTTGTGGACATCTGGAATCTGTCCTTGAGGGGGAGAAACTGTCATGATCCGTGGCCTGGATCATGTTTTGTTAATGTCTGTTAGTTTTGGACTCTGTTAGTTCCTGTTTGTGCACCTCTGGGTTTATTTTAGTTTCCATGGGGATTAATTGGGTTCACCTGCCTCTGGTTAGTGGTCGGGACGCTCACCTGCTGTCGACCACTAATCAGAGAGTTATTTATTCACCTTTCTCGCCACTCTCAGTCTGGCTTCATTCTTTTACGTGAGGGGGGCCTGCATGCGGCTCTGTCGGGGGTCAATCGATGGACGCCATTGGCGCAGACGGCAGCGACGCCCACGACTTGGGCGTGGAACTCGAGGGCTGCTAAGGTTCTGGCGTCACTTACGCCCACCTGCTCGTCGGCCACTGATTTGGCCGTTCCGTGGTCGCCCGCCTCGCCAGTTGCAGCGGCGTTCAACGCGTCGCCGCCACCTGACTCTCCCTCGCTGGTTGTGGGGACACTTGGTCTGGCGACCCACCGCCAAGTCCTCCCTCCGCCCTCCCGTTACTTTTGATCTTGCCTTTTTTTGTGGACATCTGGAATCTGTCCTTAAGGGGGAGGCTCTGTCATGATCCGTGGCCCGGATCATGTTTTGTTATTTTCTGTTAGTTTTAGACTCCCTTAGTTCCTGTTTTTGCATCTCTGGGTTTGTTTTAGAGTCCATGGGCATTATTTGGCTTCACCTGCCTCTGGTTAGTGGTCGGCACGCTCACCTGCTGCCGACCACTAATCAGAGAGCTATTTATTCACCTTTCTCACCACGCTCAGTCTGGCTTCAGTCTGTTACGTCAGGGGGGCCTGCATGCGGCTCTCTCGGGGGTCAATCGATGGACGCCATTGGCGCAGACGGCAGCGATGCCCACAACTTGGGCGTGGAACTCAAGGGCTTCTGAGGGTCTGGCGTCACTCACATCCACCTCCTCGTCGGCCACTGATGTGGCCGTTCCGTGGTCGCCCGCCTCGCCAGTTGCAGCGGCGTTTAACGCGTCACCGCCACCTGACTCTCCCTCGCTGGTTGCGGGGACACTTGGTCTGGCGACCCACCGCCAAGTCCTCCCTCCGCCCTCCCATGACTCTTGATCTTGCCTTTTTTGTGGACATCTGGATATTGTTAAACTGTCAACAGCACTCACCATAAACAAAGTGAAACATTTACAGTTAATACATGTGATCAGTGTCGGACAATATCACTCATCGGTATCAGAATCGGCAGCGTATTATCCCTACTACCAGAGCCTTTTCTCCTCCACACGTGTCATTTCTGCACGCTTTTTGATGACCCACACTTAAATGGAAAACACTTAACCCCAAAAATGTCCACATATTAGTCCCGGCGTTATTATAATCTGAGCTTTTCGTCACTTTTACACTTCAGAAACTCTAAGAGCAAAACAAAGTGCTGAAGCTTGCACATGCTGGGTGTTTCCCTTTTGGCAATGCGCGGAGCAGCAACCGCCACATAATGAGACTCGTTAAGGAAAAAAAGGAGTAACGAGGCATTTTCTTACTTAATGCTTTTTCTTTGCATGCTGAGGAAGTTCGAGTAACTTAAAGTTATTCCCAAAGACTTGTCAGACTTTGACACGTTGACAGACAGTTCTTGCTCTTTTGAGTTGGTATTTTTCTCTTCAGCGATGTTGATCACCGACATGAAGATCATGACAATAGGTGTTGAGTAAATGACACTTATTTAAGCTAACGGCAGGCAAATTACAGGCTGTCGCGACACCTGCAGCGTTGACGCCAAGGAGCGAGCGCCGTTGCGTGACTCACTCGCAATGTGATTGATGCGATTTATCGAGTGTGAAGTATCTGGCAATTGATGTCATTTTTTTGGTGACGTTTTCCTCAAGCTTTTAGCAGAAATACACTATATTGCCAACTCACATATGAACTTGAAGTGCCATCCCATTCCTAACCCATAGGGTTCAATATGATGTCGGTCCACCTTTTGCAGAAAATTACAGCTTCAAGTCTTCTGGGAAGGCTGTCCACTAGGTTGCGGAGTGTGTTTATAGGATTTTTCTACCATTCTTCTAAAAGCGAGAAGGCCTGGCTCTTAGTCTCCGTTCGAATTCATCCAAAAGGTGTTCTATCGGCTTCAGGTCAGGACTCTGTGCAGGCCGGTCAAGTCCAACCACGCCAGACTCTGTCATCCATGTCTTTATGGATCTTGCTTTGTGCACTGGTGCACAGTCATGTTGGCCCGCTCGGAACTGTTCCCACAAGGTTGGGAGCATGGAATTGTCCAAAATGTTTTTGGTATCCTGGAGCATTGAACGTTCCTTTCACTAGAACGAAGGGGCCAAGCCCAATACCTGGAATACAACCCTGCACCATAACTCCTCCTCCACCAAATTTCTCACTCGGCACAATGCAGTCCGAAATGTACTGTCCTCCTGGCAACCTCCAAACCCAGGCTGGTCCATCAGATTGCCAGATGGAAAAGCGTGATTCATCAGTCCAGAGAAGGCGTCTCCACTGCTCTAGAGTCCAGTGGCGACGTGCTTTACACCACTGACTGCATCCCACGCTTTGCATTGGACTTGGTGATGTATGGCTTAGATGCAGCAGCTCGGCCATGGAAACCCATTCCATGAAGCTCTCTGCGTACTGTACGTGGGCTAATTGGAAGGTCACATGAAGTTTGGAGCCCTGTAGCAACTGACTGTGCAGAAAAAGTAAATGTCACGTTCAAGGTGAGGCCAGCTAGAAGGCCTTACTGACAACAACTCGTGATCTGATTGGCTATCGCAATTGTCTATCAACTGTATGTGCCCGTTTACTGACAGTGCACAGACATTGTCGAATCGGGCAGATTTGGTACAGCATGGCAATATAAGCTAGCTGAATTCTGATTGGATAAAAACTCAAACTAAACACAACAGCACTGGAAGGAGCATAATATGACATGAAGAGGATATGAATACTTTTATGTACTTTAATTATGATGATGACTTCGGTTACGTTAGGCCGGCAGAGAAGGCCTTGCCTGGCCCCTGACGTCGCACATAATAAAACGATCAAATCA
The DNA here is from genome assembly GCF_033978785.1 of Entelurus aequoreus. NCBI lineage: Eukaryota > Metazoa > Chordata > Actinopteri > Syngnathiformes > Syngnathidae > Entelurus > Entelurus aequoreus. The sequence continues at coordinate 2,646,665 of NC_084741.1, read as the reverse complement.
ACTTGCAGAAAACTGTCAAATCTATTCTGACGCCTTCAATAGGGACACCTGGAAACATCAATTGAGATGAAGATAAAAGGACTACAATGCCACTCTGAATTAACGATCAAAAATCAAAATGCACATAATTTACCTGCTGTGCCTCTGCATGTGCAGATGGAACAGCAGAGGAATACTCAAGGTGTGTTTGGGCCGTTAAATGTTTACAATTTCAGTTGGGTCGACATCATCGAACCATGAGACTATTTTATAGAAAATACATATATAATGCAGCGTATAATTGATGCGATTGACAGCGTTTAGGCTCCACCCAGAACACACAAACATCTGTCAAACACAAGCATTTGTATTAATCACACTCTTGATAACACAACTATTATCAGGCTGGTTATGATAACAACTGAAAGAACGTTTTAATCTATGGCACTACTCAAATAATAATTAACAGGTCAGGCTGACTACAAAAGTAGATACTAATTGAATATGCTGCAAAAGAAGGGATTCACAAAAACTGATGAAAAACAAATTACACGATGCCAAAACAAATTCTGACCAAATTAATAATAAGTAATAATAATATATACATACTTGCCAACCTTGAGACCTCCGATACCGGGAGGTGGGGGGTGGGGGGCGTGTTCGGGGGGGTGGGGCGGGGGGCGTGGTTAAGGGCGTGGTTAATAGGGGAGTATATTTACAGCTAGAATTCACCAACTCAAGTTTTTCAAATATATATATATATATACACTACCGTTCAAAAGTTTGGGGTCAGCCAAACAATTTTGTGGAATAGCCTTCATTTCTAAGAACAAGAATAGAATGTCGAGTTTCAGATGAAAGTTCTCTTTTTCTGGCCATTTTGAGCGTTTAATTGACCCCACAAATGTGATGCTCCAGAAACTCAATCTGCTCAAAGGAAGGTCACTTTTGTAGCTTCTGTAACGAGCTAAAGTGTTTTCAGATGTGTGAACATGATTGCACAAGGGTTTTCTAATCATCAATTAGCCTTCTGGAGCCAATGAGCAAACACATTGTACCATTAGAACACTGGAGTGATAGTTGCTGGAAATGGGCCTCTATACACCTATGTAGATATTGCACCAAAAACCAGACATTTTCAGCTAGAATAGTCATTTACCACATTAGCAATGTATAGAGTGTATTTCTTTCAAGTTAAGACTAGTTTAAAGTTATCTTCATTGAAAAGTACAGTGCTTTTCCTTCAAAAATAAGGACATTTCAATGGGACCCCAAACTTTTGAACGGTAGTGTATATATATATATATGTATATTTAAACTGTACGCATCATGGGGAAGATGTACACAAAGACAATGTATTTACTGTACCGTGCTGTTGAAGCAAATACACCAAACATCAGTACAAAACATGTCTGACGATCAGGTTCTAGTCAGAAAGGAAAAGTTGTTACGCATTTGCAGCTGAACAAAATGTAATTCATAAATATTTAGGCGATTTTTAGCTACCGTATTTTCCGGACAATAGGGCGCACCGGATTATAAGGCGCACTGCCGATAAATGGTCTATGTTCGAGCTTTTATTCCATATATAAGGCGCACCAGGTTATAAGGCGCATTAAAAGAGTTTTTTTTTTTCTAAATGTAAAAGACTTCCATGTGGTCTACATCAGTGGTCCCCAGCCTTTTTGTAGCTGCGGACCGATCAACGCTTGAAAATTTGTCCCATGGACCGGGGGGGGGGTCCATGGGACAAATTTTTTCAATTTCTTATGCGGCCCAGTACCAATCGGTCCACGGACCGGTACCGGGCTGTGGCCCGGTGGTTGGGGACCATTGGTCTACATAACATGTGATGGTGGTTCTTTGGTCAAAATGTTGCATAGATGATGTTTTACACATCATCTTCAAGTCGCTTTCTGACAGTCTCTTCAGGATGCGCCATTTTGTGGCGGAAAACAGGTTTTACATTTTAGTTTCTTCAAAATAGCCACCCTTTGCTCTGATTACTGCTTTGCACACTCTTGGCATTCTCTCCATGAGCTTCAAGAGGTAGTCCACCTGAAATGGGATTTTTTTTTTTTTTTTTTTCCATAAAGAAATACAATCATGTGTGCTTACGGACTGTATCCTTGTAGACTGTATTGATCTATATTGATACATAATGTATATATTGGGTTTTTTATGTTGATTTAATAAAAAAAAAAATAATAATAAAAAACCTTTTTTTTATTTTTTTTATTTCTTGTGCGGCCCGGTACCAATCGGTCCACGGACCGGTACCGGGCTGTGGCCCGGTGGTTGGGGACCATTGGTCTACATAACATGGGATGGTGGTTCTTTGGTCAAAATGTTGCATAGATGATGTTTTACACATCATCTTCAAGTCACTTTCTGACAGTCTCTTCAGGATGCACCGTTTTGCGGGCGGAAAACAGGTTTTACATTTTAGTTTCTTCAAAATAGCCACCCTTTGCTCTGATTACTGCTTTGCACACTCTTGGCATTCTCTCCATGAGCTTCAAGAGGTAGTTCACCTGAAATGGGATTTTTTTATTTTTTATTTTTTTTTTTTTCATAAAGAAATACAATCATGTGTGCTTACGGACTGTATCCCTGTAGACTGTATTGATCTATATTGATACATAATGTACATATTGGGTTTTTTATGTTGATTTAATAAAAAAAAAAAAAAAAAAAAAATTATTTAAAAAAAAAAAAATAATAATTTCTTGTGCATTCCGGTACCAATCGGTCCACGGACCGGTACCCGGTGGTTGGGGACCACTGGTCTACATAACATGTGACAGTTCTTTGGTCAAAATGTTGCATGGATGATGTTTTACACATCATCTTCAAGTCACTTTCTGACAGTCACTTCAGGATGCGCCGTTTTGTGGGCGGAAAACAGGTTTTACATTTTAGTTTCTTCAAAATAGCCACCCTTTGCACTGATTACTCCTTTGCACACTCTCGGCATTCTCTCCATGAGCTTCAAGAGGTAGTCCACCTGAAATGGGATTTTTTTTTTTTTTTTTTTTTTTTTCATAAAGAAATACAATCATGTGTGCTTACGGACTGTATCCCTGTAGACTGTATTGATTTATATTGATACATAATGTATATATTGGGTTTTTTATGTTGATTTAATAAAAAAAAAAAAAAATATATATTTTTTTTTAATTTTTATTTTTTTAATTTCTTGTGCGGCCCGGTACCAATCGGTCCACGGACCGGTACCCGGTGGTTGGGGACCACTGGTCTACATAACATGTGACAGTTCTTTGGTCAAAATGTTGCATGGATGATGTTTTACACATCATCTTCAAGTCACTTTCTGACGGTCTCTTCAGGATGCGCCGTTTTGTGGGCGGAAAACAGGTTTTACATTTTAGTTTCTTCAAAATAGCCACCCTTTGCTCTGATTACTGCTTTGCACACTCTCGGCATTCTCTCCATGAGCTTCAAGAGGTAGTTCACCTGAAATGGTTTTCACTTCACAGGTGTGCTTGAAGCTCATGGAGAGAATGCCAAGAGTGTGCAAAGCAGTAATCAGAGCAAAGGGTGGCTATTTTGAAGAAACTGGAATATAAAACGTGATTTCAGTTATTTCACCTTTTTTTGTGTTAAGTACATAACTCCACATGTGTTCAGTCATAGTTTTGATGTGACAATCTACAATGTAAATAGTCATGGAAATAAAGAAAACACATTAAATGAGAAAGTGTGTCCATACTTTTGGCCTGTAGTGTACATTGTGCATTTTTATTTACATACCGTAATTGTTTTCAAACGGTGTCCGGAACACGGCAGTAAAACGGCTGATCAAACAAAACAGAAGTCACCGTCATGGACCCGCTAGCTGCGGAAGCTCCTGTATACCTCATACACCATCACCAGCATCACCTTCTCCGGCCACGACATTCACCTCTCATCCTCAGTCACGAATCTGGGTGTTAGAATGGACCCTCACCCGACCTTTGAGGCTCAAATAAAACAACTGTGCAAGACCTCCTTCTACCACCCCAGGAACATTGAAAAACTCCGCCCCTCACTCACTCTCTCTGTTGCCGAGAGGCTCGTCCACGCGTTTGTCTCCTCCAGGCTAGACTACTGCAACGGGATCCCCAGCAAGAACACCCAGAATTTGCAGTACTTACAGCAGGGGTCACCAACGCGGTGCCTGCGGGCACCAGGTAGCCCGTAAGGACCAGATGAGTAGCCCGCTGGCCTGTTCTAAAAATAGCTCAAATAGCAGCACTTACCAGTGAGCAGCCTCTATTTTTTAAATTGTATTTATTTACTAGCAAGCTGGTCTCGCTTTGCCCGACATTTTTAATTCTAAGAGAGACAAAACTCAAATAGAATTTGAAAATCCAAGAAAATATTTTAAAGACTTGGTCTTCACTTGTTTGAATAAATTCTTTTTTTTTTTTTGCTTTGCTTCTTATAACTTTCAGAAAGACAATTTTAGAGAAAAAATACAACCTTAAAAATGATTTTAGGATTTTTAAACACATATACCTTTTTACCTTTTAAATTCCTTCCTCTTCTTTCCTGACAATTTAAATCAATGTTCAAGTAAATGTATTTGTTTTTTTGTAAAGAATAATAAATACATTGTAATTTAATTCTTCATTTTAGCTTCTGTTTTTTCGACGAAGAATATTTGTGAAATATTTCTTCAAACTTATTATGATTAAATTTCAAAATAAATTATTCTGGCAAATCTAGAAAATCTATAGAATCAAATTTAAATCTTATTTCAAAGTCTTTTGAATTTCTTTTAAATTTTTTGTTCTGGAAAATCTAGAAGAAATAATGATTTGTCTTTGTTAGAAATATAGCTTGGTCCAATTTGTTATATATTTTAACAAAGTGTAGATTGGATTTTAACCTATTTAAAATATGTCATCAAAATTCTAAAATTAATCTTAATCAGGAAAAATTACTAATGATGTCCCATAAATATTTTTTTAAATTTTTTCAAAAAGATTCGAATTAGCTAGTTTTCCTCTTCTTTTTTTCGGTTGAATTTTGAATTTTAAAGAGTCGAAATTGAAGATAAACTCTGTTTAAAAATGTCATTATCATTTTTTTCGTGTTTTCTCCTCTTTTAAACCATTTAATTAAGTGTGAATTACATTAATTATTAATAATAACATAGAGTTAAAGGTAAATTGAGCAAATTGGCTATTTCTGGCCATTTATTTAAGTGTGTATCAAACTGGTAGCCCTTTGCATTAATCACTACCCAAGAAGTAGCTCTTGGTTTCAAAAAGGTTGGTGACCCCTGACTTACAGAATAGTGCTGCTAGGATCCTGATGAGAGTGCGTAAATACGACCACATCACACCAGTTCTCAAATGGAAATGCCCCCCTCTACCTCAAAGAACTACTCACCCCCAAATCCTCCACACGAGACCTCCGCTCTGGACAGACTAACCTCCTCCAACCTCCGAGGACAAAGCTACGAACAATGGGAGACGGGGCTTTTCCAGTCCGTGGAACACTCTCCCTGACCACCTGAGGGTACCACAGACTGTGAATGCTTTTAAAAAAGGCTTAAAACCCCTTCTTTTTTTAAAAAAAACATTTGTTTTAGAAATATGCATGCTAGTTTTAGCTTTTAGGGTCTTCTAGTTTTTATTTCAATGTATTTTATTATGTTTTTCATTTATTTTTTAATACACTGTAGCACTGTGAGGTTGTTTGCTCAATGTAAAGTGCTTTTTACAAATCAAATCTATTATTATTATAATTAGCTCATTTCACAACGTATATATCCGCGGCGAATATATGTAAACATATTGTGTGGTGCGGCTTATATCCCCTGTATAGTCCAGAAAATACGGTATCGGTCAACATCCAAGATTGCAGTGGATATTTTGCAAGAGACAAACATCAAGGCCTTGACTGGCCTGCGGTTTTGTGACAAGACAAATGAGAATCTCGACGCCATGCGGCAAACTCCAAAGCTACCAACAATGTAAATACTATTCCTCCCCCATTAAAGGGTCAGCGGAGAGCCGAGCCCGACATGGATGGCCTTGCAGAGACGCTCCTCCGAGCATCAACCGCCATGTCACTGTCATGTCACGAGGCCATCTGAGCGTCTCGTGTGGACGAGCCGGCTGGCAAGCGGGGGACACGGCACTGAACAAGGCAAGGGGGTGGGTGGTGGGTGGTGGTGGTGGTGGTGGGGGACCTGGCGTGTGCACAGCTTTGTAGTATTTGGGGCATGTGTGCGTTTCCACGGAGAACAGGCGTGACAGGGACACTGGTTGGGCTGTCATCGCGGGCGCTACCGTGCGACGGGCCGGGGCTGACAGGTCAGGCTGGTTTCATGTCGGACAGAACCAGACTGCAGTGGGAGGGGGTGGGGAGGCGGGGGGGTGACCAGGGTATTAGCTCCCAAACGTCACAACCACTGAGCCATGTTGCTTTGTCTTTCCATGCAGACCTTACCTAGCCCACTGCTATAGGGGTGTAATAACCCTTTATTCATACTGGGGGTGTGGGGGGAGGGGGGTGTTATATTTACCTGTAGCACCCAGGGGTGACTGGCTGCATATGGACACAATGGCAATGTGAGCCATGCAAATGCAAACCCCTCCCAATGACTTTCCACTACACACACACACGGGGTCCTACAGGACCCTTCAGACCCTTCAGCCCTTAACCCAGGGGTCTGCAACCCAAATTGTTGAAAGAGCCATATTGGACCAAAAATACAAAAAATAAATAAAAATCTGTCTGTAGCCGCAAAAAAATTAAAAGCCTTATATAAGTGTTTAAATGAAGGCAACACATGCCAAAAGTGTCTATATTAGCTGTATTAGCCTACTATCAAAATGACTTTAAAAGTATTGTATAAGTGTTACAATGAAGGCAACACATGACGTAAGTGTCTCTATTAGCTATCTTAGCCTACTATCAGAAGGACTTTAAAAGTCTTATGTAGGTGTTATAATGAAGGCAACACATGACCTAAGTGTCTATATTAGCTATATTAGCCTACTATCAATACGACTTTAAAAGTCGTATATAAGTGTTATAATGAAGACAACACATGATGTAAGTGTCTATATTAGCTATATTAGCCTACTATCAAAATGACTTTAAAAGTCGTATATAAGTGTTATAATGAGGACAACACATGATGTAAGTGTCTATATTAGCTATATTAGCCTACTATCAAAAGGACTTTAAAAGTCTTATGTAGGTGTTATAATGAAGGCAACACATGACGTAAGTGTCTATATTAGCTATATTAGCCTACTATCGAAATTACTTTAAAAGTCTTATATAAGTGTTATAATGAGGACAACGCATGATGTAAGTGTTTGTATTAGCCTACTATCAAATTACTTTAAAAGTCTTATATAAGTGTTATAATAAAGGCATAAGATGTTTTTGACAGAAAAGCCATAAAACCTTTTTTTTTTAAAGTTGATATAGAGATTTACTGTAAGCGTTAAATAAAAAGAAATAAAAAAAATGTTTCTTATTTTTAACATTTTAATGACTGAGACCCTTTATGGTCCCCGGGACCCCTAAAGGTAAAATAAATAAAACAAATCCATATATTTTGTTGTGGTTTGAAAACGAAAAATATCAAAAATGGCCCCCACATGCTTTAATTTTTCCGTTTGCGGCCCTCGGTGGAAAAAGTTTGGACACCCCTGCCCTACAGGAACTATATGAAAACAACAAATATTTTTTTCTTCGTCTTTTTCCATTTTCACACATCTATAAAAGAGGTCCAGGGAGCCACTAGGGCGGCGCTAAAGAGCACGCTGCCCTAGAGCCGCGGGTTGCTGACCCCCGCCTTAACAGTTGACTCTTGCATAAGCGAGGGCAGATACTGTTTTTATTTTTGTTTTTTTTTGGGTCAGAATCCATTACGCAACTAACGAGGACTCCCACGTGAGCGTCTCCATTTATTTTATTTATTTTTTATTTATTTTTGCCCTTGAGCCTTCCCGCTGTGAGAGTCCGAGGGGCCGCAACTGCCTCCCGCAATGCAAGAGGTGACATTGAGACACACACACACACACACACACACACACACACACACACACACACACACACACACTTACTAAGTCTCGCTGGATTTGGGGTATCCATCCGGCTGCCCGTGCACAAATAAATAATGCAATGGCCGGCTAATGTGTTGGACCCTGACGCAGTGGCTGACGTTGCCTGCAGCTACCTTTGGGCCGGAAAATAATTACCATGCAAAAGGAGGTAGTGGCTGCAGGGGCGTGTATATATATATAGTGTAGTGGCTAAAATGACGCGCTGCATGGACACCTCCTCTCTCCATCCATATTTTTTTGTTAACGGCTGTCACTCTCCGACCAAGCAGAGTTCCTGTGTGGAGAAACCAGGGAGACTATGTAATTTCACCTGTTTGGGGTAAAAATCTTTTTTGCAAACCAGTAATTATAGTCTGCAAATAATGTGCCGTTGTTGAGTGTCGGTGCTGTCTAGAGCTCGGCAGAGTAACAATGCTATACTCTTCAATATCAGTAGGTGGCAGCAGGTAGATAATTGCATTGTAGATGTCGGGAACATGGTTTGTCGTGGTGAAAAGGTATGTAATTCTAAAACCAAAAATAAACAAAAGGTGAGTGCCCCTAAGAAAAGGCATTGAAGCTTAGGGAACGAAACAAAAACTGAACTGGCTACAAAGTAAAAAAAAAACAGAATGCTGGAGGACAGCAAAGACTTACAGCGTGTTGAGCAAAGACGGCGTCCACGAAGTGCATCCGGACATGACATGACGATCAACAATGTCCCCACAAAGAAGGATAAAAACAACTGATTGCTAAAACAAAGTAGATGTGGGAAATATCGCTCAAGGAAGACGTGAAACTGCTGCAGGAAAATACCAACAAAACAGGAAAAGTCACCAAAATAGGAGCGCGAGACAAGAACTAAAACACTACACACAGGAAAACAGCAAAAAACTCAAAATAAGTCACGGTGTCATGTGACAGGTGGTGACAGTACACCTACTTTGAGACAAGAGCTATATTGATGCATGCTTGCGTTATGGTTTATAGTCATATCCAACAATTGCGACAACAACTTTTTACTGTCAATATTGGCTGCTGAGTTTCATTTTTTTTTTAATGATTTCTGCTGTAGGTGTGCCTCCGTATTTTTTCAATGAAAAAAATGTGCCTTGGCTCAAAAAAAGGTTGTTAAACACGGGATTACTGTAATAACTCCTATAACACCCAAAAGCACAGATTTCGACCATTGAAATATTTTCTATAGTTCAAGACTTACGGTCATTTAAAAACAGAACTGCACATCATAATGGCGGCTACAGTTTTGATGTTAAAGGTCTAAAAAAATTATGTAGAACTTCTGGCGGGCCGGATTGAAAACCTTAACGGGCCGCATGTGGCCGTATTTTGCCCAGATCTGCTCTTAGCACTCCCCACAGGACTTCCTGTGGTTCACAGTCTAATGCCTTCTCCATGTCCACAATGCACATGTAGACTGGTTGGGTAAACTCCCACGCACTCTCGAGGATCCTACCCAGAGTATAGAGCTGGGGCCGTACTTATCAAGCTTCTTAGAGTGCCATTTTACACTTAAGTCCTGAGAATTTGCGAAATTTAGTCCTACTCTCAAACTTAAGAATAAAAGCTTTTTATCAACGTTCTTAAGTCTAAGAATCACTCCTACTCTCCACGATATTTAACAGACCTTCAGAGGTGTCTTAAGTGGTTAGGAGTTGCCAGCAGGGGATGGCACTGAGGCGAGAGAGACGTGCGCGAACGTTCAGGGAGCTGAACGATGTCCTGGATTTGTTTGATGACGAGCAGCTGATCAAACGGTATCGTTTAGACCAGGGGTCACCAACGCGATGAGTAGCCCGCTGGCCTGTTCTAAAAATAGCTCAAATAGCAGCACTTACCAGTGAGCTGCCTCTGTTTTTTAAATTGTATTTATTTACTAGCAAGCTGGTCTCGCTTTGCTCGACATTTTTGATTCTAAGAGAGACAAAACTCAAATAGAATTGGAAAATCCAAGAGAATATTTTAAAGACTTGGTCTTCACTAACTGACAAAGAAACAGATAACAGATTTGGTGTCCAGTTCAAAGTGTGACATGATTTAATTAAAAATTTGAGAGTTGACTTTTGTATTTTACATGAGTTATTATTTGTACAAACATGGTGCAAAGTAATTCATGATTTGTTAAAAAAATGTTAGTGGCTAGCTAGTTAAAATGGGATATTGTGATTTCACAAGACTGTCTTAGAAGTGATCATTTGAAAATGTTCAATTTGAAAAATGTGCACTTAGAGAAAATATAAAAACAAAGTGTTGCATATTGATATTTATCTGTTTCTATATATATTTATTGTGAGAAATCATTAAGATGATCAGTGTTTCCACAAAGATAAATATAATTAATTATTAATAATAACATAGAGTTAAAGGTAAATTGCGCAAATTGGCTATTTCTGGCAATTTATTTAAGTGGTTATCAAACTGGTAGCCCTTCGCATTAATCACTACCCAAGAAGTAGCTCTTGGTTTCAAAAAGGTTGGTGACCCCTGGTTTAGACAGAGCGGGTATTATTTTTGTCACAGATTTAATACTTTTCGATTCCTTGTTGATTTCTGCATGTGTCTGCAGTGGGCTAGTATATATAGAGCCACCCACACCAGTTTCAAATTAGTTGCCTAATTAATGAATTGGAAAGAAAATGCTATGACAGTAGCGTATGTGTGTGGCCGTGAGGTGAGTGACGTCAGTGAGTGTGTGGGCGATAGAAGAGAGGGAGCGGTAGCGTGAGTGCCGGCGGGGACTAGTTTGTTTTGTATTATTTTGTAGTTTATTGTCAAAATATACACTCGCATTGTCCACTTAAATATTTCCAAGATATTTCTTTATTCTTAGACAACGGATTGCCTTCCGTGATTGGTCATTTCTATGGACACAGAAATGACGTCACCTAAAATTCCGTTTACGGCACATAGTAATGTCGTAATTCAGCTCTGAGTGTGACACTTAAGATTCAGTCCTACACTTCGCTGAAAGTGTGAGTAAGACGCTTGATAACTAACTTTTTTAAGTGCAGCTTTCAGCGAAGAATTTATTTACTCTTAAGTCAACTCTTAGCAGACTTCTTAGGAGTAATTCTAAGAAGCTTGATAAGTACGGCCCCTGGTCCGCAGTTCCAAGACCAGGACGAAAACCACCCAGCTCCTCCTGAATCCGAGGTTGCCTCCTCTCCGGTACACCTGAACAGACCTTACCGGGAAGGCTTACAAATCACTGTACGCCAAAACAACTCGTCATAAAAACAGTTTCTTCCCTCCGGCTATCAATCTGATGAACGCTGTCAAATAACTCTGGAATTAATCTGTCACTGCGAATGTACTAACTCATGTTCACGTCATCATCTTTTTCCTCTTGCTCTGTTCACCGCTGCTCTGTTATTTATGAGCCTTGCACACATTAGTTATTTAAGTACTTGTTTGTATTTTTACTTCGTCTTTAATATTTTGTTATTTACATAGAACAAGAGTCTATCGAGTCAAACCCTTAGAGCATCCAATAAAGCTGATTCCGATTCTGCACAAGATAGTGTCTGTCATTCATCATTTTGAAGGATTGCTTTCAGTCTTTTTGTTCATTTCTACCAACTTGGTCCCCAATTGACTGTTCTTGTGAACGGCAGAAAGACCATTGGACATGTCTTTAGAACAGAAAAACACAATGTAGAGTCAAACAACAGAGTTTGTAACAATTAAGAAGTTTTTTTTTTCGGAACGTCAACACATCTCAACATGGAGTGAAAAAAATCATCCCATATCATCGCAATTTAAATTACCGTATTTTCCGGACTATAAGGCGCACTTAAAATATTTTATTTTTTCCTCAAAACTCGACAGCGCGCCTTATGTACGGAATAATTATGTTTTTTTTTACCAACCTCGAAGCTATTTTGTTTGGTACATGATGCAATGATACGTGTGACCAGTAGATGGCAGTCAAACATAAGAGATACGTGTAAACTGCAATATGATGGCAGTCACACACAAGAGACAAGTGTAGAATGCAATATGACTCAAGTAAACATCACCGACATTTTATATGTTCCATTGGAAATATAGAACATTACACACGACGCTCAAAAATCCATCAAAAATGTTTTAGTAGGACTTTGGTAAGCTATGAAGCCACACCGCTTGATGGATTGTACTGTGCTTCAACATAGGAGTATTATTATGGTGTGTGTATAAGGCAGGGGTCACCAACCTTTTTGAAACCAAGAGCTACTTCTTGGGTACTGATTAATGCGAAGGGCTACCATTTTGATACACACTTAAATAAATTGCCAGAAATAGCCAATTTGCTCAATTTACCTTTAACTCTATGTTATTATTAATAATTAATGATATTTACACTTAATTGAACGGTTTAAAAGAGGAGAAAACACGAAAAAAATGACAATTAAATTTTGAAACATAGTTTATCTTCAATTTCGAATCTTTAAAATTCTAAATTCAACCGAAAAAAAGAAGAGAAAAACTTAAAAAAAGAATTTATGGAACATCATTAGTAATTTTTCCTGATTAAGATTAATTTTAGAATTTTGATGACATGTTTTAAATAGGTTAAAATCCAATCTGCACTTTGTTAGAATATATAACAAATTGGACCAAGCTATATTTCTAACAAAGACAAATCATTATTTCTTCTAGATTTTCCAGAACAAAAATTTTAAAATACATTCAAAAGACTTTGAAATAAGATTTAAATTTGATTCTACAGATTTTTCTAGATTTGCCAGAATAATTTTTTTGAATTTTAATCATAATAAGTTTGAAGAAATATTTCACAAATATTCTTCGTCGAAAAAACAGAAGCTAAAATGAAGAATTAAATTACAATTTATTTATTATTCTTTACAATAAAAAAAATACATTTACTTGAACATTGATTTCAACTGTCAGGAAAGAAGAGGAAGGAATTTAAAAGGTAAAAAGGTATATGGGTTAAAAAATCATTTTTAAGGTTGTATTTTTTCTCTAAATTTGTCTTTCTGAAAGTTATAAGAAGCAAAGTAAAAAAATTAATGAATTTATTTAAACAAGTGAAGACCAAGTCTTTAATATATTTTCTTGGATTTTCTAATTCTATTTGTTTTGTCTCTCTTAGAATTAAAAATGTCGGGCAAAGCGAGACCAGATTGTTAGTAAATAAATAGCATTTTAAAAATAGAGGCAGCTCACTGGTAAGTGCTGCTATTTGAGCTATTTTTAGAACAGGCCGGCGGGCTACTCATCTGGTCCTTACGGGCTACCTGGTGCCCGCGGGCACCGCGTTGGTGACCCCTGGTATAAGGCAAGACATATTATCTGGCGTTTTGTTTCGCAATGTTATGCAAAAGCCACTTTTCTTACCTTCTGGTACCTGCTGATCTGTATTTGGGATCTGCATAAGTCCTGAAAATGTGCACACGTCCGACGCCGTAGTCGATAAGCTTCTTCTTTTTTTTCTATCTTCTTGTTATGGGACATTCATCCTCCGCTGTTGCCATTTCTAATATAAAGTAGTGTAAAGTTCTTACTTATATCTGTCAGTAAACTCACCATGAAAGCGCTAAAACATACCGGTGTAGTGAGTTTACATTATTCACCCAAGTAACTTTAGTTATTAGAGACTGTCAGCTTTATTATAAGAAAATGGAAGAGTTTGGGAACAACAGCAACTCAGCCACCAAGTGGTAGGCCACGTAAACTGACAGAGAGGATGCTGGAGCGCATAGTGCAAAGACTTTCTGCACAGTCAGTTGCTACAGAGCTCCAAACTTCATGTGACCTTCCAATTAGCCCACGTACAGCACGCAGAGAGCTTCATGGAATGGGTTTCCATGGCCGACAGCTGCATCTAAGCCATACATCGCCAAGTCCAATGCAAAACGTGGGATGCGGTGGTGTAAAGCACGTCGCCACTGGGCTCTAGAGCAGTGGAGACGCCTTCTCTGGACTGATGAATCACACGTTTCCATCTGGCAATCTGATGGACCAGTCTGGGTTTGGAGGTTGCCAGGAGGACGGTACATTTCAGACTGCATTGTGCTGAGTGTGAAATTTGGTGGAGGAGGAATTATGGTGTGGGGTTGTTTTTTTAAGGAGTTGGGCTTGGCCCCTTAGTTCCAGTGAAAGTAACTTTGAATACTCCAGGATACCAAGAAGAGTCGAAGCTGTATGTGGAGGTCTTCCTCTCTCCGGGTTCCTTGGACCACCAGTGACGGACATGACAGCGTCGGTCCTCTTTGCACACAATTAGTTATTTTACAATAAATGTTCTTTTATCCTTTTCAGCAAGTGACTTGTGTCTGTCAAAAATCGCCCGTGAGCACGCGAATGGTTTTTCCACCGTCTCTTTTGGCAATATAGTGTATCTGTGAAAAGCGCTTTATAATTAAAATGTACTTATTTACTTAACAAGCTAAATTTATTCCGCGGCTGGAGACGTCTTTGAACCCAGGCTGGAAAAGAGGCATGCGATGCCAAAGAAGGATGACTTGTACACAATTATTTATTTTACAATAAATGTTATTTTATGCTTTTCAGCAAGTGTCTTGTGTCTGTCAAAATTCCTATAAACACACTCCGCAATCTTACCATAAGAGTTGAAGCTGTATGTGGAGGTCTTCCTCTCTCCGGGTTCCTTGGACCACCAATGACGGACATGACAGCGTCGGTCCTCTTTGCACACAATTATTTATTTTACAATATATGTTATTTTATGCTTTTTGTGTCTGTCAAAATCGCCCGTGAGCACACGAATGGTTTTTCCACCGTCTCTTTTGGCAATATAGTGTATCTGTGAAAAGCGCTTTATAATTAAAATGTACTTATTTACCTAACAAGCGAAATTGATTCCGCGGCTAGAGACGTCTTTGAACCCAGGCTGGAAAAGAGGCATGCGATGCCAAAGAAGGATGACTTGTACACAATTATTTATTTTACAATAAATGTTCTTTTATGCTTTTCAGCAAGTGTCTTGTGTCTGTCAAAATTCCTATAAACACACTCCGCAATCTTACCAGAAGAGTTGAAGCTGTATGTGGAGGTCTTCCTCTCTCCGGGTTCCTTGGACCACCAATGACGGACATGACAGCGTCGGTCCTCTTTGCACACAATTATTTATTTTACAATAAATGTTCTTTTATGCTTTTTGTGTCCGTCAAACATCGCCCGTGAGCACACGAATGGTTTTTACACCGTCTCTTTTGGCAATATAGTGTATCTGTGAAAAGTGCTTTATAATTAAAATGTACTTATTTACTTAACAAGCGAAATTGATTCCGCGGCTAGAGACGTGTTTGAACCCAGGCTGGAAAAGAGGCATGCGATGCCAAAGAAGGATGACTTGTACACGATTATTTATTTTACAATAAATGTTCTTTTATGCTTTTCAGCAAGGGTCTTGTGTCTGTCAAAATTCCTATAAACACACTCCGCAATCTTACCAGAAGAGTTGAAGCTGTATGTGGAGGTCTTCCTCTCTCTGGGTTCCTTGGACCACCAATGACGCACATGACAGCGTCGGTCCTCTTTGCACACAATTATTTATTTTACAATAAATGTTATTTTATGCTTTTTGTGTCTGTCAAAATCGCCCGTGAGCACCCGAATGGTTTTTCCACCGTCTCTTTTGGCAATATAGTGTATCTGTGAAAAGCGCTTTATAATTAAAATGTACTTATTTACTTAACAAGCGAAATTGATTCCGCGGCTAGAGACGTCTTTGAACCCAGGCTGGAAAAGAGGCATGCGATGCCAAAGAAGGATGACTTGTACACAATTATTTATTTTACAATAAATGTTCTTTTATGCTTTTCAGCAAGTGTCTTGTGTCTGTCAAAATTCCTATAAACACACTCCGCAATCTTACCAGAAGAGTTGAAGCTGTATGTGGAGGTCTTCCTCTCTCCGGGTTCCTTGGACCACCAATGACGGACATGACAGCGTCGGTCCTCTTTGCACACAATTATTTATTTTACAATAAATGTTCTTTTATGCTTTTTGTGTCTGTCAAAATCGCCCGTGAGCACACGAATGGTTTTTCCACCGTCTCTTTTGGCAATATAGTATATCTGTGAAAAGCGCTTTATAATTAAAATGTACTTATTTACTTAACAAGCGAAATTGATTCCGCGGCTAGAGACGTCTTTGAACCCAGGCTGGAAAAGAGGCATGCGATGCCAAAGAAGGATGACTTGTACACAATTATTTATTTTACAATAAATGTTATTTTATGCTTTTCAGCAAGTGTCTTGTGTCTGTCAAAATTCCTATAAACACACTCCGCAATCTTACCAGAAGAGTTGAAGCTGTATGTGGAGGTTTTCCTCCCTCTGGGTTCCTTGGACCACCAATGACGGACATGACAGTGTCTGTCCTCTTTGCACACAATTATTTATTTTACAATAAATGTTATTTTATGCTTTTGGTGTCCGTCAAAATCGCCCGTGAGCACACGAATGGTTTTTCCACCGTCTCTTTTGGCAATATAGTGTATCTGTGAAAAGCGCTTTATAATTAAAATGTACTTATTTACTTAACAAGCGAAATTGATTCCGCGGCTAGAGACGTCTTTGAACCCAGGCTGGAAAAGAGGCATGCGATGCCAAAGAAGGATGACTTGTACACAATTATTTATTTTACAATAAATGTTATTTTATGCTTTTCAGCAAGGGTCTTGTGTCTGTCAAAATTCCTATAAACACACTCCGCAATCTTACCAGAAGAGTTGAAGCTGTATGTGGAGGTCTTCCTCTCTCCGGGTTCCTTGGACCACCAATGACGGACATGACAGCGTCGGTCCTCTTTGCACACAATTATTTATTTTACAATAAATGTTATTTTATGCTTTTTGTGTCTGTCAAAAATCGCCCGTGAGCACAGGAATGGTTTTTCCACCGTCTCTTTTGGCATTATAGTGTATCTGTGAAAAGCGCTTTATAATTAAAATGTACTTATTTACTTAACAAGCGAAATTGATTCCGCGGCTAGAGACGTCTTTGAACCCAGAAAAGAGGAAATGCGATGCCAAAGAAGGATGACTTGTACAAACTAACCCTCAGAAGCGTGCGGAGCGTTACAATCAGGGGCCTCGGCATTGGAATTGGCCTCCGCTAACATCGGCGCAAACACGAGGGTCGCTATGTTGACTAATCCAGTGCTGCCGAGACGTGCCGATCATGAATAGTAGCTGATCAATGTAGCGCTGTTTACATGCGGCCTAACACTGTTTACTGAGACACATTTAAACAGCCCTGTCTTGTCAGCACCGACGCTGTCATTCGTCTTGGCTAACCGGGGGAAGGAAAGAAAAAAAAAAGGAAGAAAAAAAACAGACAGTATCGTGACACACTCTTAAAGAAGGTTCCGGTGACAGGGAGAGTGCCAGGGGTTATTACTGTCTTGAAATATAGTCTTCCGGTTATACTTCCAGGTGTATATTTGCCCAAGAACAAAGTGGTATGTGACACCTGAGTCAAGTGTAATTCCTCTGCTGACAGTCAAGCAGACTTCATTTACTCGTGAGCGGGTTGTCGCCGTGCGATGACAACCTCGTAAGTCCACTTTACGAGGGCTTGGACTGGGATTCTCCGCGTTCCCCCCCCCTGCCCGTGCAGTTAAAAGTGTGCGGCTTGAACAGCCGATGGAAACATGCTGCAGAACTGTCCTTTAAACCAGGGGTGTCCAAACTTTTTCTACTGAGGGCCGCATACGGAAAAATTCAAGCCTGCGGGGGCCATTTTGATAGTTTTCATTTTCAAATCATAACAAAATATATGGATTTTTTTTTTTTTTTTTTACCTTTAAGGCTCCTGGGGACCATAAAGTGTCTAAGTCATTAAAATGTTAAAAACAAGTCAAATTATTTTTTAATTTTTTTTATTTAACGCTTACAGTAAATCTCTAGAGCAGGGGTCCCCAAACTACGGCCCGCAGGCCGGATACGGCCCCCCAGCGTCCAAAATCCGGCCCGCGGGAAGTCCCAAGTTAAAAAAAAATAAATATATATATGTATATATATATATATATATATATATATATATATATATATATATATATATATATATATATATATATATATATATATATATATATATTATTATGTTTTTTAAATTTGTCCTTACTAGTCCATTATCTACCGTCTCCTAGCCACTCAGGCAAATCATATTGTCTAAAAATGCATTTTACCATTGATAACGTGACATGCAGCAAGTGCGCTCTTTAAGTCAATTAGTGCGCGAGGAATATATATATATATATATATATATATATATATATATATATACATGGACATATATACGCACACATATATACACATGTACATATATATATATATATATATATATATATATATATATATATATATATATATATATATATATATATATATATATATATATATATATATATATATATATATATATACATATATACATGGACATATATATACACACACATATATACACATGTACATATATATATATATATATATATATATATATATATATATATATATATATATATATATATATATATATATATATATATGTATATATATATATATATACATATACATATATATATATATATATATATATATATATATATATATATATATATATATATATATATATGTATGTATGTATATATATATATATATATATATACATACATATATATATATATATATATATATATATATATATATATATATATATATATATATATATATATATATATATATATATATATATATATATATATATATATACATACATACATACATGGACATACATACACATTTACATATACATATATACACACACACACACACACACACACACACACACACACACACACACACATTGTTATATTTATTTATATATATATATATATATATATATATACACTACCGTTCAAAAGTTTGGAGTCACCCAAACAATTTTGTGGAATAGCCTTCATTTCTAAGAACAAGGATAGAGTGTCGAGTTTCAGATGAAAGTTCTCTTTTTCTGGCCATTTTGAGCGTTTAAATGACCCCACAAATGTGATGCTCCAGAAACTCAACCTGCTCAAAGGAAGGTCAGTTTTGTAGCTTCTGTAACGAGCTAAACTGTTTTCAGATGTGTGAACATGATTGCACAAGGGTTTTCTAATCATCAATTAGCCTTCTGAGCCAATGAGCAAACACATTGTACCATTAGAACACTGGAGTGATAGTTGCTGGAAATGGGCCTCTATACACCTATGTAGATATTGCACCAAAAAGCAGACATTTGCAGCTAGAATAGTCATTTACCACATTAGCAATGTATAGAGTGTATTTCTTTAAAATTAAGACTAGTTTAAAGTTATCTTCATTGAAAAGTACAGTGCTTTTCCTTCAAAAATAAGGACATTTCAATGTGACCCCAAACTTTTGAACGCTAGTGTATATATATATATATATATATATATATATATATATATATATATATATATATATATATATATATATATATATATATATATATATATATATAGCGCGGCCCCCAGCCAAATTGTTATACCCCAATGCGGCCCCGGAGTCAAAAAGTTTGGGGACCCCAGCTCTAGAGTATATTAACTTCAGGTTGATATAAAATTTAAAAAAAAAAAAAAAAGGTTTTATGCCTTTTCTGTCAAGAAAACTTTGTTTTTTATAATAAAACTTAAATATGCAGTATTTCCCCCATTGCCCAAAACATTCAGAAAGCAATGTTTGATGTGAAGTAATTAGAGTTTTAAAAACATCAATAATGCAAGATACCATTGATATTAATTCATTATCATTTTTGAGTAATCACAGTGAAAAGATCAATAAAATCCCATTAAATATATTTGGGATCCACAAGGTGCCCCACTCATAAAGTGATACATTTTTATTAGTTGTTTTTTTTTTACTTTCAACACTTAAGTTACGAGATCAACTTCAGATATATCTGTCGATTATACATTTTAACTATTATTTTGTTTGTTTTTATGCTCTTTTGTCAAAGAAAGGAGCCTTGAATAGGTTAATAATTCATTATGACATTGATTTTTTTTTTGGAGCAATGGCAAAAACAGAAAAAGAAAGATAGACAAAAGAACAAAAAACAGCCTGCATGGCAGTTTTGTGTCAACATTGCAACTCATTCCACTTTTTGTAATGTTTATTTTTTATTTTTGCAATAGCATTTCCAGAATGTGTGGCGGGCCGGTAAACAATTAGCTGCGGCCCGCAAATGGACCCCGGGCCGCACTTTGGACACCCCTGCTTTAAACGTACGTTATTTTGAGGAAAAAAAAAAAAAATTACTTTAAGCAAAAGATAGTCTTGACTAACCAACACCATTTTTTTTCAGCAGATAATTGAAGGTAAAGCTGTATTATCGGTAGGTCGTGAGTTCGAACCCCGGCCGAGTCATACCAAATACTATAAAAATGGGAGCCCTGCTTGGCACTCAGCATCAAGGGTTGGAATTGGGGGTTGAATCAGCAAAAATGATTCCCGGGCGCGGCCACCGCTGCTGCTCACTGCTCCCCTCACCTCCCAGGCGGTGATCAAGGGTGATGGGTCAGATGCAGAGAACAATTTTGCCACACCTAGTGTGTGTGTGACAATCATTGGTACTTTAACTTTAACTTTATTAGTTTGCCACTCATAAATGAGTAAATTGTAATATGTGAATAACAGATGTTGTATAATAGACTGTATTTATATTATTCACATGTGAATAATGTTGTATAATAGACTGTATTTATGTTATTCACATGTGAATAATGCTGTATAATAGACTGTATTTATGTTATTCACATGTGAATAATGCTGTATAATAGACTGTATTTATATTATTCACATGTGAATAATGTTGTATAATAGACTGTATATATGTTATTAACATGTGTATAAAGCTGTATAATAGACTGTATTTATATTATTCACATGTGAATAATGTTTTATAATAGACTGTATTTATGTTATTCACATGCGAATACTGCTGTATAATAGACTGTATTTATGTTATTCACATGTGAATAATGCTGTATAATAGACTGTATTTATGTTATTCACATGTGAATACTGCTGTGTAATAGACTGTATTTCTGTTATTCACATGTGAATAATGCTGTATAATAGACTGTATTTATGTTATTCACACGTGAATAATGCTGTATAATAGACTGTATTTATGTTATTCACATGTGAATACTGCTGTATAATAGACTGTATTTATGTTATTCACATATGAATAATGCTGTATAATAGACTGTATTTGTTATTCACATGTGAATACTGCTGTATAATAGACTGTATTTATGTTATTCACATATGAATAATGCTGTATAATAGACTGTATTTGTTATTCACATGTGAATACTGCTGTATAATAGACTGTATTTATGTTATTCACATGTGAATAATGCCGTATATTAGACTGTATTTATGTTATTCACATGTGAATAATGCTGTATAATAGACTGTATTTATATTATTCACACGTGAATAATGCTGTATAATAGACTGTATTTATGTTATTCACATGTGAATAATGCTGAATAATAGTCAGTATTTATATTATTCACATGTGAATAATGCTGTATAATAGACTGTATTTATGTTATTCACATGTGAATAATGCTGTATAATAGACTGTATTTATATTATTCACACGTGAATAATGCTGTATAATAGACTGTATTTATGTTATTCACATGTGAATAATGCTGAATAATAGTCTGTATTTATATTATTCACATGTGAATAATGCTATATAATAGACTGTATTTATGTTATTCACATGTTAATAATGCTGTATAATAGAATTATTTATGTTATTCACATGTAAAAAATGCCCAAGTGTTTATTGTCTATTGTGAGCTAACTGTGGTGCTGAATATCCCCCAGGTATCAATAAAGTACTTTCTATTCCATTTAATTCTATATTTTTGGATTTTGATGCAAATGATCAAGATCAAGCTTTTACGTTGGAACAAGAACAAGCATATAAAGCCATTAGTTGATTGACACATATTGTATGTCCTTCTTCTGAGAAGTATAGAAGACAATCTGTCTTTTTCAGGATGTGTTCTGAGGTAAAATACAAAACCCAAAACCAATGAAGTTGTCACGTTGTGTAAATGGTAAATAAAAACAGAATACAATGATTTGCAAATCCTTTTTCAACTTATATTCAATTGAATAGACTGCAAAGACCAGATACTTAACATTCAAACTGGTAAACGTTGTTATTTTATGCAAATATTAGGTCATTTGGAATTTGATGCCGGCTTCAGAAAAGCTGACACAAGTGGCAAAAAAGTCTGATAAAATTGAGGAATGCTCATCAAACACTTATTTGGAACATCCCACAGGTGAACAGGTTAGTTGGGAACAGGTGGGTGCCATGATTGGGTATAAAAGTAGCTTCCTTGAAATGCTCAGTCATTCACGAACAAGAACGGGGCGAGGGTCACCACTTTGTCAACAAATGCGTGAGAAAATTGCCCAACAGTTTAAGAACAACATTTCTAAACCAGCTATTGCAAGGAATTTAGGGATTTCACCATCTACGCTCTGTAATATCATCAAAAGATTCGGAGAATCTGGAGAAATCCCTGCACGTAAGCGGCAATGCCCGTTACCTTCGATCCCTCAGGCATCAAAAAAGCGACATCAGTGTGTAAAGGATATCACCACATGGGCTCAGGAACACTTCAGAAAACCACTGTCAGTATCTACAGTTTGTCGCTACATCTCTAAGTGCAAGTTAAAACTCTACTATGCAAAGCCAAAGCCATTTATCAACAACACCCAGAAATGCAACCGGCTTCACTGGGCCCGAGCTCAACTACGATGGACTGATGCAAAGTGGAAAAGTGTTCCTTTACCGACAATATACAAACTACTGTGACCCGTTTGGGGGGAAAGTATTTTTAGCGTCCTTTGCATGGATACATCTCCGGACCCTTTAGAACGCAGAACAAGTTCTGATGGCCTCACTCAATCCGCTGTTGCAAAGAAGATAAATAGTTCTCTTCCCGTCCTTCACAGAGCTTCTATGAGAGTAATGTACCATAAAAACCAAGTGCGCTAATAATCTGCGGACTTCACCTCCCATCATCTCAGGCAGCTTCTCTCTGAGGACTAAGGTGGTGCTAAGCTGGTTTGAGTGCGGTCCAGAAAGGAGTCTGGACCCCTTCGGGGGCCTTGTCGGTCTCAGGAGAGAAGTTCCTTTGAAATCTCCGCACCTCCTTGCGTCCCATGTCCTCTCTTCCCCCCCCCCCCCGAGTGACCCCTGCCCCCCCCCGTCCTCTGAAAATCCACCATCCCCAAAAAAGTTATACCCCTCCTCCTTATCTCGGTCTTCCAAAAAAAAAAATCCCAAAAAGCGAAGCGCAGAAAAGAGCTTAGTTTCACTTTTGCAAACCAAAGAAGGTTTAAAAATGGTAAGATGTCATGAGAGAGTAGGTCTTAAGCCACGAGACGGACACGTGGTGGGGTGAGGGGGGGTTCTGCCGGCCCGCTCGAGTGCCCACTCGCAGGCTCTGTCGGTGTCTCAGCACCAATAACAGATCAGAAAAATAGATAAGCATCCACCTGTGGTAATCTAGAAATATTTACCATGCAGATGATATGACATAGAAACAGAAAAGGGAGCGTCTGCAAGTGGCAAACAATTTGAATCAGAATCAGAATCAGAATCAGAATCAGAATCAGAATCAGAATAGTTTTATTCCCATTGTTTGAGAACGGGTTCACAAACTAGGAATTTTTCTTGGTGCAATCGTGCAACATAAAACACATATAACACATATTTGGTAATAAAAAGAGCTGTAACTGAGCTATCAGATAGACTTAGAAGGAATTCAAGGAATTCAAATTTGAGTAAGGGTACCAGTACCAGCTGGCATTTAGACTAATTTTTAAAATTGTATTTTCTTATATTTTTTTTATGTCAGTGCACTGTGTATCAATTTTGTTCTTCTATTGAATATTTCATGCAATCCCAGGGTCAAAGTGGGACATGATACATTTGGCCGCTGGAGGGAGAGACAATAAATGAGCTTTTATCAATAAAAATACAAATAAATATGAATGTATAATTTTTGGAATGGAATCAAATTAAATGGAATGGAAAAACTGTACCACTATTTTTTTACGGTTAAAAATCACGCTAGTTTTTTTATACTGTTAAATCTATGGTTGTTGTGTTTTTATGTCCAGTCCATAGTGGGGCCAGCAGGAGACCATCTCGAGCGGAGATGGGTCAGCAGCGCAGATTTGTCCCCAACCGATGCACAGGCGAGCGGTCCACCCCGGGTCCCGACTCTGGACAGCCAGCACTTCATCCATGCCCACCGGACCTGTGGCAGAGGAGAAAAGAAAAGAAACGGCAGATCAACTGGTCTAAAAGGGGGTCTATTTAAAGGCTAGAGTATACAAATGAGTTTTAAGATGGGACTTAAATGCTTCTACTGAGGTAGCATCTCTAACTGTTACCGGGAGGGCATTCCAGAGTACTGGAGCCCCAATAGAAAACGCTCTGTAGCCCGCAGACTTTTTTTTGGCTCTGGAATCACTAATAAGTCGGAGTTCTTTGAAGACAGATTTCTTGCCGGGACATATGGTACAATACAATCAGCAAGATAAGATGGAGCTAGACCGTGTAGTATTTTATACGTAAGTAGTAAAACCTTAAAGTCACATCTTAAGTGCACAGGAAGCCAGTGCAGGTGAGCCAGTATAGATATATATATATATATGTATATAAAGGTATATACAGTATAGGCGTAATATGATCAAACTTTCTTGTTCTTGTCAAAAGTCTAGCAGCAGCATTTTGTACCAATTGTAATCTTTTAATGCTAGACATAGGGAGACCCCAAAATAATACGTTAGAGCAGGGGTCACCAACCTTTTTGAAACCAAGAGCTACTTTTTGGGTACTGATTAATGCGAAGGGCTACCAGTTTGATACACACTTAAATAAATTGCCAGAAATAGCCAATTTGCTCAATTTACCTTTAAATCTATGTTATTATTAATAATTAATGATATTTACACTTAATTGAACGGTTTAAAAGAGGAGAAAACACGAAAAAAATGACAATTACATTTTGAAACATAGTTTATTTTCAATTTCGACTCTTTAAAATTCTAAATTCAACCGAAAAAAAGAAGAGAAAAACTTAAAAAAAAGAATTTATGGAACATCATTAGTAATTTTTCCTGATTAGGATTAATTATATAATTTTGATGACATGTTTTAAATAGGTTAAAATCCAATCTACACTTTGTTAGAATATATAACAAATTGGACCAAGCTATATTTCTAACAAAGACACATCATTATTTCTTCTAGATTTTCCAGAACAAAAATTTTAAAATAAATTCAAAAGACTTTGAAATAATATTTACATTTGATTCTACAGATTTTCTAAATTTGCCAGAATCATTTTTTTGAATTTTAATCATAATAAGTTTGAAGAAATATTTCACAAATATTCTTCGTCGAAAAAACAGGAGCTAAAATGAAGAATTAAATTAAAATGTATTTATTATTCTTTACAATAAAAAAATAAATAAATACTTGAACATTTATTATAAATTGTCAGGAAAGAAGAGGAAGGAATTTAAAAGGTAAAAAGGTATATGTGTTTAAAAATCCTAAAATCATTTTAAGGTTGTATTTTTTCTCTAAAATTGTCTTTCTGAAAGTTATAAGAAGCAAAATAAAAATAAATAATGCATTTATTTAAACAAGTGAAGACCAAGTCTTTAAAATATTTTCTTGGATTTTCAAATTCTATTTGAGTTTTGTCTCTCTTAGAATTAAAAATGTCGGGCAAAGCGAGACCAGCTTGCTAGTAAATAAATAACATTTAAAAAATAGAGGCAGCTCACTGGTAAGTGCTGCTATTTGAGCTATTTTTAGAACAGGCCGGCGGGCTACTCATCTGGTCCTTATGGGCTACCTGGTGCCCGTGGGCACCGTGTTGGTGACCCCTGCGACGAGACGTAAGGAACGCATGATTTAAAAAAAGTTTTTTTTTTAAAAAGAAGGGTTTTTAAGCCTTTTTCAAAAGCATCCACAGTCTGTGGTGCCCTCAGGTCTGCCACTGCCAAACGAGTCGGTGCGCAGGACTCAAAAAGGTCGGCGACCAATGAATTGCAGAAATGTTGTTGGGATTATCGGGGAAAAAAAACGTGAATGTGATTTATCAGCACCGCGCACTGAATGCATGACACCACAGTCTGCATGCGGCGGGGGAGCGTGGAAGTGCTAAGTGCTGATGTTTAAGAAACAGCTTTGAAGGCACATGTATCACAGCGCCGCTCGCCGTCCCGCAGCATTAGACTTGCTGATGGCTTGTTTAAGAAGTGATGAAATGTGTATTAGATGTGTTGTGACTCAAACAGCTGTGTTCGCTCCTCGCGCCGGGGCTTGTTAGCTTGTCGCCGCCTCGCTTTCCCCCGCATTATAGGCGCCCGAGTGGCATCCGCGTTG
Source organism: Entelurus aequoreus (assembly GCF_033978785.1). NCBI lineage: Eukaryota > Metazoa > Chordata > Actinopteri > Syngnathiformes > Syngnathidae > Entelurus > Entelurus aequoreus. The sequence continues at coordinate 2,620,102 of NC_084741.1, read as the reverse complement.
GCGGCCCACGCCAAATGTCGCGGCGCGCGGCGGCACGCCAACACGAGCGGCTCCGTTTAGCGTGCTGCAGTGTATCGTTTTGTGTCGCACCTCTAAGAGAATTAATTGGGGGGGGGGGGGGGGGGGGGGGGGGGGGGGGGGGGCAGATAGCTGAAGCCGCTGGCTGCTGAATATGAAGTACGGGGGCTTAGAGGAAAGTCAGGGGGGGACAAAGATAAAGGAGGAGGACTCCTTCAGAGAAGCCCCTAGCCATAGTCTTAGAACCAAAGCGCAATTCTGGCACTTTTGCATACAAGGCAAAAAAAAAAAAAAAAAAAAAAAGCCACGCTTCTCCAAAGCACCAAGCTTTTGTACTAAATAGTGGGTTGTCTATCTACTAATCTCACGGGAAACCAAATCAAAACCAGCTGGACAAAAAAAATGTGCCCTGTGATTAGCAGCCCGGGTTTGATTCCAAAGGCCCTTTTTAACTGAACCTCACCAACTAGTGCTCTCCATGGTGCTGAACGGCTATTGAAGGCCTATTCTACTAAAGCAGTGGTTGTTCAACTTCTTTCATCACCCTCCGAAAAAAAACGTGGCTCTCCATGTACCAACTTAATGAGCAACATTAAAATGCAGTTGCGCAGTAGGCTAAAGTATTCATTAAAACAAGGCAGAAGTTTTATTTAAAAGGTACAAAACCCAAAACCAGTGACGTTGTCACGTTGTGTAAATGGTAAATAAAAACAGAATTCAATGATTTGCAAATCCTTTTTTTTAACCTATATTTGTCATGTTCCGTGGTCTGGATTATGTTTTGTAATTTTTTGTTAGATTTTGGACTTTTTTAGTTCCTGTTTGCGCTTCCTTGTTTGTTTTGTCACCATGGCGACTCATTCGTTTTCACCTGTCTCATATGTTGGGGACACGCACCTGTTCTAATGAGGAGACTACTATTTAAGCCTGACGTTGCCAGTTAGTCGGCCGGGCGACATTGTTCATTTCATGCTCTGTTTTTGACTTTTCTTGCCATAGTTCATGCTGTTCGATTCATGCCATGTCCAGTAAGTCTTTTTGTTTCATGTCCATAGTTCTTGCTATTTGTTTTAAGCCACAGTTTAGCCCATTCTACTAAAGCAGTGGTTGTTCAACTTCTTTCATCACCTCCGAAAAAAAAATGTGGCTCTCCATGTACCAACTTAATGAGCAACATTAAAATGCAGTTGCGCAGTAGGCTAAAGTATTCATTAAAACAAGGCAGAAGTTTTATTTAAAAGGTACAAAACCCAAAACCAGTGAAGTTGTCACGTTGTGTAAATGGTAAATAAAAACAGAATTCAATGATTTGCAAATCCTTTTTTTAACCTATATTTGTCATGTTCCGTGGTCTGGATTGTGTTTTGTAATTTTTTGTTAGATTTTGGACTATTTTAGTTCCTGTTTGCGCTTCCTTGTTTGTTTTGTCACCATGGCGACTCATTAGTTTTCACCTGTCTCATATGTTGGGGACACGCACCTGTTCTAATGAGGAGACTACTATTCAAGCCTGACGTTGCCAGTTAGTCGGCCGGGCGACATTGTTCATTTCATGCTCTGTTTTTGACTTTTCTTGCCATAGTTCATGCTGTTCGATTCATGCCGTGTCCAGTAAGTCTTTTTGTTTCATGTCCATAGTTCTTGCTATTTGTTTTAAGCCACAGTTTAGCCCATTCTACTAAAGCAGTGGTTGTTCAACTTCTTTCATCACCTCAGGAAAAAAACCGTGGCTCTCCATGTACCAACTTAATGAGCAACATTAAAATGCAGTTGCGCAGTAGGCTAAAGTATTCATTAAAACAAGGCAGAAGTTTTATTTAAAAGGTACAAAACCCAAAACCAGTGAAGTTGTCACGTTGTGTAAATGGTAAATAAAAACAGAATTCAATGATTTGCAAATCCTTTTTTTAACCTATATTTGTCATGTTCTGTGGTCTGGATTATGTTTTGTAATTTTTTGTTAGATTTTGGACTTTTTTAGTTCCTGTTTGCGCTTCCTTGTTTGTTTTGTCACCATGGCGACTCATTCGTTTTCACCTGTCTCATATGTTGGGGACACGCACCTGTTCTAATGAGGAGACTACTATTTAAGCCTGACGTTGCCAGTTAGTCGGCCGGGCGACATTGTTCATTTCATGCTCTGTTTTTGACTTTTCTTGCCATAGTTCATGCTGTTCGATTCATGCCGTGTCCAGTAAGTCTTTTTGTTTCATGTCCATAGTTCTTGCTATTTGTTTTAAGCCACATTTTAGCCCATTCTACTAAAGCAGGGGTTGTTCAACTTCTTTCATCACCTCAGAAAAAAAAACGTGGCTCTCCATGTACCAACTTAATGAGCAACATTAAAATGCAGTTGCGCAGTAGGCTAAAGTATTCACTAAAACAAGGCAGAAGTTTTATTTAAAAGGTACAAAACCCAACACCAGTGACGTTGTCACGTTGTGTAAATGGTAAATAAAAACAGAATTCAATGATTTGCAAATCCTTTTTTTAACCTATATTTGTCATGTTCTGTGGTCTGGATTATGTTTCGTAATTTTTTGTTAGATTTTGGACTTTCTTAGTTCCTGTTTGCGCTTCCTTGTTTGTTTTGTCACCATGGCGACTCATTAGTTTTCACCTGTCTCATATGTTGGGGACACGCACCTGTTCTAATGAGGAGACTACTATTTAAGCCTGACGTTGCCAGTTAGTCGGCCGGGCGACATTGTTCATTTCATGCTCTGTTTTTGACTTTTCTTGCCATAGTTCATGCTGTTCGATTCATGCCGTGTCCAGTAAGTCTTTTTGTTTCATGTCCATAGTTCTTGCTATTTGTTTTAAGCCACAGTTTAGCCCATTCTACTAAAGCAGTGGTTGTTCAACTTCTTTCATCACCTCAGGAAAAAAAACGTGGCTCTCCATGTACCAACTTAATGAGCAACATTAAAATGCAGTTGCGCAGTAGGCTAAAGTATTCATTAAAACAAGGCAGAAGTTTTATTTAAAAGGTACAAAACCCAAAACCAGTGAAGTTGTCACGTTGTGTAAATGGTAAATAAAAACAGAATTCTATGATTTGCAAATCCTTTTTTTAACCTATATTTGTCATGTTCCGTGGTCTGGATTATGTTTTGTAATTTTTTGTTAGATTTTGGACTTTTTTAGTTCCTGTTTGCGCTTCCTTGTTTGTTTTGTCACCATGGCGACTCATTCGTTTTCACCTGTCTCATATGTTGGGGACACGCACCTGTTCTAATGAGGAGACTACTATTTAAGCCTGACGTTGCCAGTTAGTCGGCCGGGCGACATTGTTCATTTCATGCTCTGTTTTTGACTTTTCTTGCCACAGTTCATGCTGTTCGATTCATGCCGTGTCCAGTAAGTCTATAGTTCTTGCTATTTGTTTTAAGCCACAGTTTAGTGAGTTGTTTCATGTTTTTAGTTTCATGTTTCATGTCCATAGTTCAGGCTAAGTGATTACGTCTATGTCTCCTACATTAAGTTGTGCGTTCGCCTTGTGCGCCTTTTTGTTTTCACCTTTTTATAGTCATAATTAAAAATGTTCCTACCTACAAGCCTTGTCTGGTCTAGTCCGATTGCATCCTGGGAAAACAATCCTCGCAGTAAGCTTCGAAAACCTCGTCGTGACAATATTCAATTGAATAGACTGCAAAGACAAGATACTTAACGCTCGAACTGGTAAACTTTGTTATTTTTTGCAACTATTAGCTAATTTGGAATTTAATGCCTGTCACATGTTTCAAAAAAGCTGACACAAGTGGCAAAAAAAGACTGAACAAGTCGAGGAATGCTCATCGAACACTTATTTGGAACATCCCACAGGTGAACAGGCTAATTGGGAACAGGTGGGTGCCATGATTGGGTATAAAAGCAGCTTCCATGAAATGCTCAGTCATTCACAAGCAAGAACGGGGCGAGGGTCACCACTTTGTCAACAAATGCGTGAGCAAATTATTGAACAGTTTAAGAACAACATTTCTCAACCAGCTATTGCAAGGAATTTAGGGCTTTCACCATCTACGCTCCGTAATATCATCAAAATGTTCAGAGAATCTGGAGAAATCACTGCACGTAAGCAGCATGCCTGTGACCTTCCATCCCTCAGGCGGTACTGCATCAAAATCCGACATCAGTGTGTAAAAGATATCACCACATAGGCTCAGGAACACTTAAGGAAACCACTGTGAGTAACCAGTAACTACAGTTTGTCGCTACATCTGTAAGTGCAAGTTAAAACTCTACGATGCAAAGCGAAAGCCATTTATCAACAACACCCAGAAACTCCGCCGGCTTGGCTGGGCCCGAGCTCATCTAAGATGGACTGATGATGCAAAGTGGAAAAGTGTTCTGCGGTCTGACGAGTCCACATTTCAAATTGTGTTTGGAAAGTGTGGACGTCGTGTCCTCCGGACCAAAGAGGAAAAGAACCATCCGGATTGGCGCAAAGTTGAAAAGCTAGTATCTGTGATGGTATGGGGGTGTATCAGTGCCCAAGACATGGGTAACTTACACATCTGTGAAGGCGCCATTAATGCTGAAAGGTACATAAAAGGTTTTGGAGCAGCATATGTCTTTTTCATGGACGCCCCTGCTTATTTCAGCAAGACAATGCCAAGCCACGTGTTACAACAGCGTGGCTTCAAAGTAAAAGAGTGCGGGTACTAGACTGGCCTGCCTGTAGTCCAGACATGTCTCCCATTGAAAATGTGTGGTGCATTATGAAGCCTAAAATATCAGAAGGGAGACTGTTGAACTACTTAAGCTGTACATCAAGCAAGAATGGGAAATAATTCCACTTCAAAAATGTGTCTATTTAGTTCCCAAACCTTTACTGAGTGTTGTTAAAAGGAAAGGCCATGTAACACAGTGGTAAAAATGCCACTCTGACAACTTTTTTGCAATTTGTTGCTGCCATTAAATTCTAAGTTCATGATTATTTGCAAAAAAAAACAAGTTTCTCAGTTCGATTATTAAATATCTTTTCTTTGCAGTCCATTCAATTGAATATAAGTTGAAAATATTTTGGAAATTATTGTATTCTGTTTTTATTTACCATTTACACAACGTGACAACTTCACTGGTTTTGGGTTTTGTATGAGCCAAACATGCTCAACCTGAAAATAGAGCTTTGCGGTTTTTAAGAATCTACTGCAAAACCATCATTAAAAAAAAGATCCTTCATAAGACAGTATGAGTATTCTGCTGTTTTTTTTTAGGAATCGGTTACAAATGGTCCCTGCAAAGCAGGGGTCACCAACCTTTTTGAAACCAAGAGCTACTTCTTGGGTACTGATTAATGCGAAGGGCTACCAGTTTGATACACACTTAAATAAATTGCCAGAAATAGCCAATTTGCTCAATTGACCTTTAACTCTATGTTATTATTAATAATTAATGATATTTACACTTAATTGAACGGTTCAAAGGAGGAGAAACACAAAAAAAATGACAATTAAATTTTGAAACATACGGTAGTTTATCTTCAATTTCGACTCTTTAAAATTCAAAATTCAACGAAAAAAAGAAGAAAAAAACTTAAAAAAAGAAATTATGGAACATCATTAGTAATTTTTCCTGATCAAGATTAATTTTAGAATTTTGATGACATGTTTTAAATAGGTTAAAATCCAATTTACACTTTGTTAGAATATATAACAAATTGGACCAAGCTATATTTCTAACAAAGACAAATCATTATTTGTTCTAGATTTTCCAGAACAACAATTTTAAAAGAAATTCAAAAGACTTTGAAATGAGATTTAAATTTGATTCTACAGATTTTCTAGATTTGCCAGAATAATTGTTTTGAATTTTAATCATAATAGGTTTGAAGAAATATTTCACAAATATTCTTTGTCGAAAAAACAGAAGCTAAAATGAAGAATTAATTTAAAATGTATTTATTATTCTTTACAACAAAAAAATAAATGTACTTGAACATTGATTTAAATTGTCAGGAAAGAAGAGGAAGGAATTTAAAAGGTAAAAAGGTATATGTGTTTAAAAATCCTAAAATCATTTTTAAGGTTGTATTTTTTCTCTAAAATTGTCTTTCTGAAAGATATAAGAAGCAAAGTAAAAAAATTAATGAATATATCTAAACAAGTGAAGACCAAGTTTTTAAAATATTTTCTTGGATTTTCAAATTCTATTTGAGTTTTGTCTCTCTTAGAATTAAAAACGTCGGGCAAAGCGAGACCAGCTTGCTAGTAAATAAATAACATTTAAAAAATAGAGGCAGCTCACTGGTAAGTGCTGCTATTTGAGCTATTTTTAGAACAGGCCAGCGGGCTACTCATCTGGTGCTTACGGGCTACCTGGTGCCCGCGGGCACCGCGTTGGTGACCCCTGCTCCAAAGGTAGTCATGGTGAGAAGCAGATTCATTTGGACTTCCCTTGCTTCGTTCCCAAGTGAGGAGAGAGTGGCGAGGAGACGAAGCGAGAGACCAGACAGGAGGAGGAAGCAGTAAATGAGTGCGTGGACCCTGAGGCCTGAGACCAGACAGGAGGGCGAGAATAGTTACTTCTTTGATGTTTAACTCTCAGAGAATCATGGCAAGACGTGCAGTGAAAGAGCTTCTCCTCCGCCAGCAGTCACTCTCACATGCTAATGGCTGCCATTTGCCTCTAAATCAAGCCGGGGCAGGAGACTGAAGAGAGACAATTATGTAGTTCATCACAGGGAGCCGGTGGGATTATGGTGGTGGGGAAACAGGAGGGGGAAAAAATGATTTGTCAAACTAAAGACACGCAGTAAAATTCCACTTGCTCAAACTCACAGTGGGGAGCGGAAGGAATTTCTACGGCTGTATCTTCAATCATTTGCTTTTTTTCCTCCATCTATGATCCACTAACCTACTTTTAAAAGCAATCAGCCACATTTCCACTTAATAAAGTCATTGTTCTTTAACTGATTTTCTTAATATATATATATATATATATATATATATATATATATATATATATATATATGAATAAATAAATAAATATATATATATATATATATATATATATATATATATATATATATATATATATATATATATATATATATATATATATATATATATATATATATATATATATATATATTGAATACGACCCATGTATGATCCTGTAACTATTTGGTATCGGATCGATACACAAATGTGTGGTATCGTCCAAAACTAATGTAAAGTATCAAAGAAGAGAAGAATAAGTGATTATTACATTTTAACAGAAGTGTAGATAGAACATGTTGAAACAGAGAATAAGCAGATATTAACAGTAAATGAACAAGTGGATTAATAACCCATTTGTACAGTTTGTCCCTCATAATGTGTACAAAATAATAGGTGTATAAATGACACAATATGTTACTGCATACGTCAGCAGACTAATTAGGAGTCTTTGTTTGTTTACTTACTACTAAAAGACAAGTTGTCTAGCATGTTCACTGTTTTATATGAGGACTAAATTGCAATAAAAAAAACATATACTTAATATACCCTAAGATTTTAATACAGTACCAAAATATTGGTTTTGGGACAACCAAAAAAAATTAAAAAATAAAAAATTATATATATATATATATATATATATATATATATATATATATATATATATATATATATATATATATATATATATATATATATATATATATACCGTAATTTCCGGACTATAAGCCGCTACTTTTTCCTCCGTTCTGGTCCCTGCGGCTTATACAAGGGTGCGGCTTATTTACGGCCTGTTTTTCTTTTCCGACACCGACGAAGAGGATTTCGGTGGTTTTAGTATGCAGGAGGAAGACGATGACACAATGATTAAAGACTGACTTTTCATATACCGGTAGGCTGGTTATTTTGATAACGTACAGGCGAGCACTTTGTATTAATTTGCACCGTTGTATTATTTGTACTCTGCACGAATGCTGTTCGCCATGTCAAAGATGTGAAAGTTTGATTGAATGATTGAAAGATTTATTGTTAATAAATGGGACGCTTTGCGTTCCCAAACAGTCATCTCTGTCCCGACAATCCCCTCCGTGGTAGCAGGAGCCCCTATATACTACGGTAATTACACATCAAAACCCTGCGGCTTATAGTCGGGTGCGGCTTATATATGGAGCAATCTGTATTTTCCCCTAAATTTAGCTGGTGCGGCTTATAGTCAGGTGCGGCTTATATATGGAGCAATCTGTATTTTCCCCTAAATTTAGCTGGTGCGGCTTATAGTCGGGGTGCGGCTTATATGTGGAGCAATCTGTATTTTCCCCTAAATTTAGCTGGTGCGGCTTATAGTCCGGTGCGGCTTATATATGGAGCAATCTGTATTTTCCCCTGAATTTAGCTGGTGCGGCTTACATTCGGGTGCGGCTTATATATGGAGCAATCTGTATTTTCCCCTAAATTTAGCTGGTGCGGCTTATAGTCGGGTGCAGCTTATATATGGAGCAATCTGTATTTTCCCCTAAATTTAGCTGGTGCGGCTTATAGTCGGGTGCGGCTTCTATATGGAGCAATATGTATTTTCCCTAAATTTAGCTGGTGCGGCTTATAGTCGGGTGCGGCTTATGTATGGAGCAATCTGTATTTTCCCATAAATTTAGCTGGTGCGGCTTATAGTCGGGTGCAGCTTATATATGGAGCAATCTGTATTTTCCCCTAAATTTAGCTGGTGCGGCTTATAGTCGGGTGCGGCTTATATATGGAGCAATCTGTATTTTCCCCTAGATTTAGCTGGTGCGGTTTATAGTCAGGTGCGGCTTATATATGGGGCAATCTGTATTTTCCCCTAAATTTAGCTGGTGCGGCTTATAGTCGGGTGCGGCTTATATATGGATCAATCTGTATTTTCCCCTATATTTAGCTGGTGCGGCTTATATATGGAGCGATCTGTATTTTCCCCTAAATTTAGCT
>NC_084741.1:2603742-2611161 GCF_033978785.1 Entelurus aequoreus | reverse complement strand
GACAAATATAGGTTTAAAAAAGGACGACTAAATGAGATTTGGAGATATGTACCTTTTAAATAAAACTTCTGCTTGTTTTAATGAATACTTAGCCTACTGCGCAACTGCATTTTACTGTTGCTCATTAAGTTGGTACATGGAGAGCCACGTTTTTTTTTCTGAGGTGATGAAAGAAGTTGAACAACCACTGCTTTAGTAGAATAGGCCTTCAATAGCCTTTCAGCACCATGGAGAGCACTAGTTGGTGAGGTTCAGTTAAAAAGGGCCTTTGGAATCAAACCCGGGCTGCTAATCACAGGGCACATTTTTTTTTGTCCAGCTGGTTTTTGATTTGGTTTCCCGTGAGATTAGTAGATAGACAACCCACTATTTAGTACAAAAGCTTGGTGCTTTGGAGAAGCGTGGCTTTTTTTTTTTTTTTTTTTGCCTTGTATGCAAAAGTGCCAGAATTGCGCTTTGGTTCTAAGACTATGGCTAGGGGCTTCTCTGAAGGAGTCCTCCTCCTTTATCTTTGTCCCCCCCTGACTTTCCTCTAAGCCCCCGTACTTCATATTCAGCAGCCAGCGGCTTCAGCTATCTGTGCCCCCCCCCCCCCCTCCCCCCCCAATAATTCTCTTAGAGGTGCGACACAAAACGATACACTGCAGCACGCTAAACGGAGCCGCTCGTGTTGGCGTGCCGACGCGCGCCGCGACATTTGGCGTGGGCCGCCAACGCAGGATGCCACTCGGGCGCCTATAATGCGGGGGAAAGCGAGGCGGCGACAAGCTAACAAGCCCCGGCGCGAGGAGCGAACACAGCTGTTTTGAGTCACAACACATCTAATACACATTCATCACTTCTTAACAAGCCATCAGCAAGTCTAATGCTGCGGGACGGCGAGCGGCGCTGTGATACATGTGCCTTCAAAGCTGTTTCTTAAACATCAGCACTTAGCACTTCCACGCTCCCCCGCCGCATGCAGACTGTGGTGTCCATGCATTCAGTGCGCGGTGCTGATAAATCACATTCACGTTTTTTTTTTCCGATAATCCCAACAACAGTTCTGCAATTCATTGGTCGCCGACCTTTTTGAGTCCTGCGCACCGACTCGTTTGGCAGTGGCAGACCTGAGGCACCACAGACTGTGGATGCTTTTGAAAAAGGCTTAAAAACCCTTCTTTTTAAAAAAAAAACTTTTTTTAAATCATGCGTTCGTTACGTCTCGTCGCAGGGGTCACCAACACGGTGCCCGCGGGCACCAGGTAGCCCGTAAGGACCAGATGAGTAGCCCGCCGGCCTGTTCTAAAAATAGCTCAAATAGCAGCACTTACCAGTGAGCTGCCTCTATTTTTTAAATGTTATTTATTTACTAGCAAGCTGGTCTCGCTTTGCCCGACATTTTTAATTCTAAGAGAGACAAAAACTCAAATAGAATTTGAAAATCCAAGAAAATATTTTAAAGACTTGGTCTTCACTTGTTTAAATAAATTCATTATTTTTTTTTATTTTGCTTCTTATAACTTCAGAAAGAAACTTTACAGAAAAAATACAACCTTAAAAATGATTTTAGGATTTTTAAACACATATACCTATTTACCTTTTAAATTTCTTCCTCTTCTTTCCTGACAATTTCAATCAATGTTCAAGTATATATATTTTTTTATTGTAAAGAATAATAAATACATTTTAATTTAATTCTTCATTTTAGCTCCTGTTTTTTCGACGAAGAATATTTGTGAAATATTTCTGCAAACTTATTATGATTAAAATTCCAAAAAATTATTCTGGCAAATTTAGAAAATCTGTAGAATCAAATTTAAATGTTATTTCAAAGTCTTTTGAATTTATTTTAAAATTTTTGTTCTGGAAAATCTAGAACAAATAATGATTTGTCTTTGTTAGAAATATAGCTTGGTCCAATTTGTTATATTTCTAACAAAGTGTAGATTGGATTTTAACCTATTTAAAACATGTCATCAAAATCTAAAATTAATCTTAATCAGGAAAAATCACTAATGATGTTCCATAAATTCTTTTTTTTAAAGTTGTTTCTTCTTTTTTTCGGTTGAATTTTGAATTTTAAAGAGTCGAAATTGAAGATAAACTATGTTTCAAAATTTAATTGTCATTTTTTTTCGTGTTTTCTCCTCTTTTAAACCGTTCAATTAAGTGTAAATATCATTAATTATTAATAATAACATAGAGTTAAAGGTAAATTGAGCAAATTGGCTATTTCTGGCAATTTATGTTAAGTGTGTATCAAACTGGTAGCCCTTCGCATTAATCAGTACCCAAGAAGTAGCTCTTGGTTTCAAAAAGGTTGGTGACCCCTGCTGTAACGTATTATTTTGGGGTCTCCCTATGTCTAGCATTAAAATATTACAATTGGTACAAAATGCTGCTGCTAGACTTTTGACAAGAACAAGAAAGTTTGATCATATTACGCCTATACTGTATATACCTTTATATACATATATAATATATATATATATATATATATATATATATATATATATATATATATATATATATATATATATATATATATATATAATATATATATATATATTATATATATTATATATATATATATATATATATATATATATATATATATATAATATATATATATATATATCTATACTGGCTCACCTGCACTGGCTTCCTGTGCACTTAAGATGTGACTTTAAGGTTTTACTACTTAGGTATAAAATACTACACGGTCTAGCTCCATCCTATCTTGCTGATTGTATTGTACCATATGTCCCGGCAAGAAATCTGCCTTCAAAGAACTCCGACTTATTAGTGATTCCCAGAGCCAAAAAAAAGTCTGCGGGCTACAGAGCGTTTTCTATTGGGGCTCCAGTACTCTGGAATGCCCTCCCGGTAACAGTTAGAGATGCTACTCAGTAGACAGCATTTAAGTCCCATCTTAAAACTCATTTGTATACTCTAGCCTTTAATAGACCCCCTTTTAGACCAGTTGATCTGCCGTTTCTTTTCTTTTCTCCTCTGCCACAGGTCCGGTGGGCATGGATGAAGTGCTGGCTGTCCAGAGTCGGGACCCGGGTGGACCGCTCGCCTGTGCATCGGTTGGGACAAATCTGCGCTGCTGACCCATCTCCGCTCGAGATGGTCTCTGCTGGCCCCACTATGGACTGGACATAAAAACACAACAACCATAGATTTAACAGTACAAAAAAACTAGCGTGATTTTTAACCGTAAAAAAATAGTGGGACAGTTTTTCCATTCCATTTAATTGATTCCATTCCAAAAATTATACATTCATATTTATTTGTATTTTTATTGATAAAAGCTCATTTATTGTCTCTCCCTCCAGCGGCCAAATGTATCATGTCCCACTTTGACCCTGGATTGCATGAAAATATTCAATAGAGAACAAAATTGATACACAGTGCACTGACATAAAAAAATATAAGAAAATACAATTTTAAAAATTAGTCTAAATGCAGCTGGTACTGGTACCCTTACTCAAATTTGAATTCCTTGAATTCCTTCTAAGTCTATCTGATAGCTCAGTTACAGCTCTTTTTATTACCAAATATGTGTTATATGTGTTTTATGTTGCACGATTGCACCAAGAAAAATTCCTAGTTTGTGAACCCGTTCTCAAACAATGGGAATAAAACTATTCTGATTCTGATCTGATTCTGATTCTGATTCTGATTCTGATTCAAATTGTTTGCCACTTGCAGACGCTCCCTTTTCTGTTTCTATGTCATATCATCTGCATGGTAGATATTTCTAGATTACCACAGGTGGATGCTTATCTATTTTTCTGATCTGTTATTGGTGCTGAGACACCGACATAGCCTGCGAGTGGGCACTCGAGCGGGCCGGCAGAACCCCCCCGCCCCCACCCCACCACGTGTCCGTCTCGTGGCTTAAGACCTACTCTCTCATGACATCTACCATTTTTAAACCTTCTTTGGTTTGCAAAAGTGAAACTAAGCTCTTTTCTGCGCTTCGCTTTTTGGATTTTTTTTTTTGGAAGACCGAGATAAGGAGGAGGGGTATAACTTTTTTGGGGATGGTGGATTTTCAGAGGACGGGGGGGGGGGGGGGGGGGGGGGGGGGGCAGGGGTCACTCGGGGGGGGGAAGAGAGGACATGGGACGCAAGGAGGTGCGGAGATTTCAAAGGAACTTCTCTCCTGGGACCGACAAGGCCCCCGAAGGGGTCCAGTCTCCTTTCTGGACCGCACTCAAACCAGCTTAGCACCACCTTAGTCCTCAGAGAGAAGCTGCCTGAGATGATGGGAGGTGAAGTCCGCAGATTATTAGCTCACTTGGTTTTTATGGTACATTACTCTCATAGAAGCGCTGTGAAGGACGGGAAGAGAACATTCATCTTCTTTGCAACAGCGGATTGAGTGAGGCATCAGAACTTGTCTGCGTTCTGAGGGTCCGGAGATGTATCCATGCAAAGGACGCTAAAAATACTTTCCCCCAAACGGGTCACAGTGGTTTGTATATTGGCGGGTAAAGGAACAATTTTCCACTTTGCATCAGTCTATCGTAGATGAGCTCTTTCCAGGGTGTTGTTGATAAATGGGCTTTGGCTTTGCATAGTAGAGTTTTAACTTGCACTTAGAAATGTAGCGACAAACTGTAGATACTGACAGTGGTTTTCTGAAGTGTTCCTGAGCCATGTGGTGATATCCTTTACACACTGATGTGGCTTTTTGATGCGGGTACCGCATGAGGGATGGAAGGTCACGGGCGTTGACGCTTACGTGCAGTGATTTCTGCAGATTTTCTGAACCTGGTTTTTATGGTACATTACTCTCATAGAATCTCTGTGAAGACGGGAAGAGAACATTCATCTTCTTTGCAACAGCGGATTGAGTGAGGCCATCAGAACTTGTTCTGCGTTCTGAAGGGTCCGGAGATGTATCCATGCAAAGGACGCTAAAATACTTTCCCCCCAAACGGGTCACAGTAGTTTGTACATTGTCGGTAAAAGAACACTTTTTCCACTTTGCATCAGTCCATCGTAGTTGAGCTCGGGCCCAGTGAAGCCGGTTGCATTTCTGGGTGTTGTTGATAAATGGCTTTGCTTTGCATAGTAGAGTTTTAACTTGCACTTAGAGATGTAGCGACAAACTGTAGCTACTGACAGTGGTTTTCTGAAGTGTTCCTGAGCCCATGTGGTGATATCCTTTACACACTGATGTGGCTTTTTGATGCGGTACCGCTTGAGGGATGGAAGGTCACGGGTGTTGCCGCTTACGTGCAGTGATTTCTGCAGATTTTCTGAACCTGGTTAGAAATGTTATTCCTAAACTGTTCAACAATTTTCTCAGGCATTTGTTGACAAAGTGGTGACCCTCGCCCCGTTCTTGTTTGTGAATGACTGAGCATATCATGGAAGCGGCTTTTATACCCAATCATGGCACCACCTGTTCCCAATTAGCCTGTTCACCTGTGGGATGTTCAAATAAGTGTTTGATGAGCATTCCTCAACTTTCTCAGACTTTTTTGCCACTTGTGTCAGCTTTTCTGAAGCCGGCATATCAAATTCCAAATGAGCTAATATTTGCATAAAATAACAAAATTTACCAGTTTGAATGTTAAGTATCTTGTCTTTGCAGTCGATTCAATTGAATATAAGTTGAAAAAGGATTTGCAAATCATTGTATTCTGTTTTTATTTACCATTTACACAACGTGACAACTTCATTGGTTTTGGGTTTTGTATTTTACCTTAGAACACATCCTGAAAAAGACAGATTGTCTTCTATACTTCTCAGAAGAAGGACATACAATATGTGTCAATCAACTAATGGCTTTATATGCTTGTTCTTGTTCCAACGTAAAAGCTTGATCTTGATCATTTGCATCAAATCAAAAATATAGAATTGAATGGAATAGAAGTACTTTATTGATACCTGGGGGAAATTCAGCACCACAGTTCGCTCACAATAGACAATAAACACTTGGATATTTTTTACATGTGAATAACATAAATCATTCTATTATACAGCATTATTAACATGTGAATAACATAAATACAGTCTATTATATAGCATTATTCACATGTGAATAATATAATACAGACTATTATTCAGTATTATTCACATGTGAATACATAAATACAGTCTATTATACAGCATTATTCACGTGTGAATAATATAAATACAGTCTATTACACAGCATTATTCACATGTGAATAACATACATACAGTCTATTATACAGCATTATTCACATGTGAATAACATAATACAGTCTATTATACAACATTATTCACATGTGAATAATTGAAATACAGTCTATTATACATTATTATTCACATGTGATTAACATAAATACAGTCTATTATACAGCATTATTCACATGTGAATAATATAAAATACAGTCTATTATACAGCATTATTCGCATGTGAATAATATAAATACAGTCTATTATACAGCATTATTCACATGTGAATAACATCACTACAGTCTATTATTAAAGTACCAATGATTGTCACACACACACTAGATGTGGTGAAATGTGTCCTCTGCATTTGTCCATCCCCTTGGGGAGCAGTGGGCAACAGCGGCGCCGCGCCCGGGAATCATTTTGGTGATTTAACCCCCAAACTCCAACCCTTTGTTGCTGAGTGCCAAGCAGGGAGGTTATGGGTCCCATTTTTTATAGTCTTTGTATGACTCGGCTGGGATTTGAACTCCAACCTACCGATCTCAGGGCGGACACTCTAACCACTATTATACAGCATTATTCACATGTGAATAATATAAATACAGTCTATTATACAGCATTATTCACATGTGAATAACATAAATACAGTCTATTATACAGCATTATTCACATGTGAATAACATAAAAACAGTCTATTATACAGCATTATTCACATGTGAATAACATACATACAATCTATTATACAGCAGTATTCACATGTGAGTAACATAAATACAGTCTATTATACATCAGTATTCACATGTGAATACATAAATACAGTCTATTATACAGCATTATTCACATGTGAATAACATAAATACAGTCTATTATACAACATTATTCACATGGAAACATAAATACAGTCTATTATACAGCATTATTCACATGTGAATAACATACATACAGTCTATTATACAACATTATTCACATGTGAATATTGAAATACAGTCTATTATACATTATTATTCACATGTGAATAACATAAATACAGTCTATTATACAGCATTATTCACATGTGAATAACATACATACAATCTATTATACAGCAGTATTCACATGTGAGTAACATAAATACAGTCTATTATACATCAGTATTCACATGTGAATAACATAAAACAGTCTATTATACAGCATTATTCACATGTGAATAACATAAATACAGTCTATTATACAACATTATTCACATGTGAATAACATAAATACAGTCTATTATACAGCATTATTCACATGTGA
>NC_084741.1:2566242-2598742 GCF_033978785.1 Entelurus aequoreus | reverse complement strand
TCCAAGGAACCCAGAGAGAGGAAAACCTCCACATACAGCTTCAACTCTTCTGGTAAGATTGCGGAGTGTGTTTATAGGAATTTTGACAGACACAAGACACTTGCTGAAAAGCATAAAAGAACATTTATTGTAAAATAAATAATTGTGTACAAATCATCCTTCTTTGGCATCGCATGCCTCTTTTCCAGCCTGGGTTCAAAGACGTCTCTAGCCGCGGAATCAATTTCGCTTGTTAAGTAAATAAGTACATTTTAATTATAAAGCACTTTTCACAGATACACTATATTGCCAAAATAGATGGTGGAAAAACCATTCCAGTGCTCACGGGCGATTTTGACAGACACAAAAAGCATAAAAGAACATTTATTGTAAAATAAATAATTGTGTGCAAAGAGGACCGACGCTGTCATGTCCGTCATTGGTGGTCCAAGGAACCCAGAGAGAGGAAGACCTCCACATACAGCTTCAACTCTTCTGGTAAGATTGCGGAGTGTGTTTATAGGAATTTTGACAGACACAAGACGCTTGCTGAAAAGCATAAAATAACATTTATTGTAAAATAAATAATTGTGTACAAGTCATCCTTCTTTGGCATCACATGCCTCTTTTCCGGCCTGGGTTCAAAGACGTCTCTAGCCGCGGAATCAATTTCGCTTGTTAAGTAAATAAGTACATTTTAATTATAAAGCACTTTTCACAGATACACTATAATGCCAAAAGAGACGGTGGAAAAACCATTCGTGTGCTCACGGGTGATTTTTGACGGACACAAAAAGCATAAAATAACATTTATTGTAAAATAAATAATTGTGTGCAAAGAGGAACGACGCTGTCATGTCCGTCATTGGTGGTCCAAGGAACCCGGAGAGAGGAAGACCTCCACATACAGCTTCAACTCTTCTGGTAAGATTGCGGAGTGTGTTTATAGGAATTTGGACAGACACAAGACACTTGCTGAAGAGCATAAAAGAACATTTATTGTAAAATAAATAATTGTGTACAAGTCATCCTTCTTTGGCATCGCATGCCTCTTTTCCAGCCTGGGTTCAAAGACGTCTCTAGCCGCGGAATCAATTTATAAGTACATTTTAATTATAAAGCGCTTTTCACAGATACACTATATTGCCAAAAGAGACCGTGGAAAAACCATTTGAGTGCTCACGGGCGATTTTGACAGACACAAAAAGCATAAAATAACATTTATTGTAAAATAAATAATTGTGTGCAAAGAGGACCGACGCTGTCATGTCCGTCATTGGTGGTCCAAGGAACCCGGAGAGAGGAAGACCTCCACATACAGCTTCAACTCTTCTGGTAAGATTGCGGAGTGTGTTTATAGGAATTTTGACAGACACAAGACACTTGCTGAAAAGCATAAAAGAACATTTATTGTAAAATAAATAATTGTGTACAAGTCATCCTTCTTTGGCATCGCATGCCTCTTTTCCAGCCTGGGTTCAAAGACGTATCTAGCCGCGGAATCAATTTCGCTTGTTAAGTAAATAAGTACATTTTAATTATAAAGCGCTTTTCACAGATACACTATATTGCCAAAAGAGACAGTGGAAAAACCATTCGTGTGCTCACGGGCGATTTTGACAGACACAAAAAGCATAAAAGAACATTTATTGTAAAATAAATAATTGTGTGCAAAGAGGACCGACGCTGTCATGTCCGTCATTGGTGGTCCAAGGAACCCGGAGAGAGGAAGACCTCCACATACAGCTTCAACTCTTCTGGTAAGATTGCGGAGTGTGTTTATAGGAATTTTGACAGACACAAGACACTTGCTGAAAAGCATAAAATAACATTTATTGTAAAATAAATAATTGTGTACAAGTCATCCTTCGTTGGCATCGCATGCCTCTTTTCCAGCCTGGGTTCAAAGACGTATCTAGCCGCGGAATCAATTTCGCTTGTTAAGTAAATAAGTACATTTTAATTATAAAGCGCTTTTCACAGATACACTATATTGCCAAAAGAGACGGTGGAAAAACCATTCGCGTGCTCACAGGCGATTTTGACAGACACAAAAAGCATAAAATAACATTTATTGTAAAATAAAGAATTGTGTGCAAAGAGGACCGACGCTGTCATGTCCGTCATTGGTGGTCCAAGGAACCCGGAGAGAGGAAGACCTCCACATACAGCTTCAACTCTTCTGGTAAGATTGCGGAGTGTGTTTATAGGAATTTTGACAGACACAAGACACTTGCTGAAAAGCATAAAATAACATTTATTGTAAAATAAATAATTGTGTACAAGTCATCCTTCTTTGGCATCGCATGCCTCTTTTCCAGCCTGGGTTCAAAGACGTCTCTAGCCGCGGAATCAATTTCGCTTGTTAAGTAAATAAGTACATTTTAATTATAAAGCGCTTTTCACAGATACACTATATTGCCAAAAGAGACGGTGGAAAAACCATTCGGTGCTCACTGGCGATTTTGACAGACACAAAAAGCATAAAATAACATTTATTGTAAAATAAATAATTGTGTGCAAAGAGGACCGACGCTGTCATGTCCGTCATTGGTGGTCCAAGGAACCCGGAGAGAGGAAGACCTCCACATACAGCTTCAACTCTTCTGGTAAGATTGCGGAGTGTGTTTATAGGAATTTTGACAAACACAAGACACTTGCTGAAAAGCATAAAAGAACATTTATTGTAAAATAAATAATTGTGTACAAGTCATCCTTCTTTGGCATCGCATGCCTCTTTTCCAGCCTGGGTTCAAAGACGTCTCTAGCCGCGGAATCAATTTCGCTTGTTAAGTAAATAAGTACATTATAATTATAAAGCGCTTTTCACCGATATACTATATTGCCAAAAGAGACGGTGGAAAAACCATTCCTGTGCTCACGGGCGATTTTGACAGACACAAAAAGCATAAAATAACATTTATAGTAAAATAAATAATTGTGTGCAAAGAGGACCGACACTGTCATGTCCGTCATTGGTGGTCCAAGGAACCCGGAGAGAGGAAGACCTCCACATACAGCTTCAACTCTTCTGGTAAGATTGCGGAGTGTGTTTATAGGAATTTTGACAGACACAAGACACTTGCTGAAAAGCATAAAAGAAGATTTATTGTAAAATAAATAATTGTGTACAAGTCATCCTTCTTTGGCATCGCATGCCTCTTTTCCAGCCTGGGTTCAAAGACGTCTCTAGCCGCGGAATCAATTTCGCTTGTTAAGTAAATAAGTACATTATAATTATAAAGCGCTTTTCACCGATATACTATATTGCCAAAAGAGACGGTGGAAAAACCATTCCTGTGCTCACGGGCGATTTTGACAGACACAAAAAGCATAAAATAACATTTATTGTAAAATAAATAATTGTGTGCAAAGAGGACCGACGCTGTCATGTCCGTCATTGGTGGTCCAAGGAACCCAGAGAGAGGAAAACCTCCACATACAGCTTCAACTCTTCTGGTAAGATTGCGGAGTGTGTTTATAGGAATTTTGACGGACACAAGACGCTTGCTGAAAAGCATAAAAGAACATTTATTGTAAAATAAATGATTGTGTACAAGTCATCCTTCTTTGGCATCGCATGCCTCTTTTCCAGCCTGGGTTCAAAGACGTCTCTAGCCGCGGAATCAATTTCGCTTGTTAAGTAAATAAGTACATTTTAATTATAAAGCGCTTTTCACAGATACACTGTATTGCCAAAAGAGACGGTGGAAAAACCATTCGGGTGCTCACGGGCGATTTTGACAGACACAAAAAGCATAAAATAACATTTATTGTAAAATAAATAATTGTTTGCAAAGAGGACCGACGCTGTCATGTCCGTCATTGGTGGTCCAAGGAACCCGGAGAGAGGAAGACCTCCACATACAGCTTCAACTCTTCTGGTAAGATTGCGGAGTGTGTTTATAGGAATTTTGACAGACACAAGACGCTTGCTGAAAAGCATAAAATAACATTTATTGTAAAATAAATGATTGTGTACAAGTCATCCTTCTTTGGCATCGCATGCCTCTTTTCCAGCCTGGGTTCAAAGACGTCTCTAGCCGCGGAATCAATTTCGCTTGTTAAGTAAATAAGTACATTTTAATTATAAAGCGCTTTTCACAGATACACTATATTGCCAAAAGAGACGGTGGAAAAACCATTCATGTGCTCACGGGCGATTTTTGACAGACACAAGACACTTGCTGAAAAGCATAAAAGAACATTTATAGTAAAATAAATAATTGTGTGCAAAGAGGACCGACACTGTCATGTCCGTCATTGGTGGTCCAAGGAACCCGGAGAGAGGAAGACCTCCACATACAGCTTCAACTCTTCTGGTAAGATTGCGGAGTGTGTTTATAGGAATTTTAACAGACACAAGACACTTGCTGAAAAGCATAAAAGAAGATTTATTGTAAAATAAATAATTGTGTACAAGTCATCCTTCTTTGGCATCGCATGCCTCTTTTCCAGCCTGGGTTCAAAGACGTCTCTAGCCGCGGAATCAATTTCGCTTGTTAAGTAAATAAGTACATTTTAATTATAAAGCGCTTTTCACAGATATACTATATTGCCAAAAGAGACGGTGGAAAAACCATTCGTGTGCTCACGGGCGACTTTGACAGACACAAAAAGCATAAAAGAACATTTATTGTAAAATAAATAATTGTGTGCAAAGAGGACCGACACTGTCATGTCTGTCATTGGTGGTCCAAGGAACCCAGGGAGAGGAAAACCTCCACATACAGCTTCAACTCTTCTGGTAAGATTGCGGAGTGTGTTTATAGGAATTTTGACAGACACAAGACACTTGCTGAAAAGCATAAAAGAACATTTATTGTAAAATAAATAATTGTGTACAAGTCATCCTTCTTTGGAATCGCATGCCTCTTTTCCAGCCTGGGTTCAAAGACGTCTCTAGCCGCGGAATCAATTTCGCTTGGTAAGTAAATAAGTACATTTTAATTATAAAGCGCTTTTCACAGATACACTATATTGCCAAAAGAGACGGTGGAAAAACCATTTGTGTGCTCACGGGCGATTTTTGACAGACACAAGACACTTGCTGAAAAGCATAAAAGAACATTTATTGTAAAATAAATAATTGTGTGCAAAGAGGACTGACGCTGTCATGTCCGTCACTGGTGGTCCAAGGAACCCGGAGAGAGGAAGACCTCCACATACAGCTTCGACTCTTCTTGGTATGCTGGAGCATTCAAAGTTCCTTTCACTGGAACTAAGGGGCCAAGCCCAACTCCTGAAAAAAAAACCCCACACCATAATTCCTCCTCCACCAAATTTCACACTCAGCACAATGCAGTCTGAAATGTAGCGTCCTCCTGGCAACCTCCAAACCCAGACTGGTCCATCAGATTGCCAGATAGAAAAGTGTGATTCATCAGTCCAGAGAAGGCGTCTCCACTGCTCTAGAGCCCAGTGGCGACGTGCTTTACACCACCGCATCCCACGTTTTGCATCGGACTTGGCGATGTATGGCTTAGATGCAGCTGTCGGCCATGGAAACCCATTCCATGAAGCTCTCTGCGTGCTGTACGTGGGCTAATTGGAAGGTCACATGAAGTTTGGAGCTCTGTAGCAACTGACTGTGCAGAAAGTCTTTGCACTATGCGCTCCAGCATCCTCTCTGTCAGTTTACGTGGCCTACCACTTGGTGGCTGAGTTGCTGTTGTTCCCAAACTCTTCCATTTTCTTATAATAAAGCTGCCAGTCTCTAATAACTAAAGTTCCTTGGGTGATTAATGTAAACTCACTACACCGGTATGTTTTAGCGCTTTCATGGTGAGTTTACTGACAGATATAAGTAAGAACTTTACACTACTTTATATTAGAAATGGCAACAGCGGAGGATGAATGTCCCATAACAAGAAGATAGAAAAAAAAGAAGCTTATCGACTACGGCGTCGGACTTGTGCACATTTTCAGGACTTATGCAGATCCCAAATACAGATCAGCAGGTACCAGAAGGTAAGAAAAGTGGCTTTTGCATAACATTGCGAAACAAAACGCCAGATAATATGTCTTACCTTATACCAGGGGTCACCAACGCGGTGCCCGCGGGCACCAGGTAGCCCGTAAGGACCAGATGAGTAGCCCGCCGGCCTGTTCTAAAAATAGCTCAAATAGCAGCACTTACCAGTGAGCTGCCTCTATTTTTAAAACGTTATTTATTTACTAGCAATCTGGTCTCGCTTTGCCCGACATTTTTAATTCTAAGAGAGACAAAACTCAAATAGAATGAGAAAATCCAAGAAAATATATTAAAGACTTGGTCTTCACTTGTTTAAATAAATTCATTAATTTTTTTACTTTGCTTCTTATAACTTTCAGAAAGACAAATTTAGAGAAAAAATACAATCTTAAAAATGATTTTTTAACCCATATACCTTTTTTACCTTTTAAATTCCTTCCTCTTCTTTCCTGACAATTGAAATCAATGTTCAAGTAAATGTATTTTTTTTTATTGTAAAGAATAATAAATTAATTGTAATTTAATTCTTCATTTTAGCTTCTGTTTTTTCGACGAAGAATATTTGTGAAATATTTCTTCAAACTTATTATGATTAAAATTCAAAAAAATTATTCTGGCAAATCTAGAAAAATCTGTAGAATCAATTTTAAATCTTATTTCAAAGTCTTTTGAATTTATTTTAAAATTTTTGTTCTGGAAAATCTAGAAGAAATAATGATTTGTCTTTGTTAGAAATATAGCTTGGTCCAATTTGTTATATATTCTAACAAAGTGCAGATTGGATTTTAACCTATTTAAAACATGTCATCAAAATTCTAAAATTAATGTTAATCAGGAAAAATTACTAATGATGTTCCATAAATTATTTTTTTAAGTTTTTCTCTTCTTTTTTTCGGTTGAATTTAGAATTTTAAAGATTCGAAATTGAAGATAAACTATGTTTCAAAATTTAATTGTCATTTTTTTCGTGTTTTCTCCTCTTTTAAACCGTTCAATTAAGTGTAAATATCATTAATTATTAATAATAACATAGAGTTAAAGGTAAATTGAGCAAATTGGCTATTTCTGGCAATTTATTTAAGTGTGTATCAAAATGGTAGCCCTTCGCATTAATCAGTACCCAAGAAGTAGCTCTTGGTTTCAAAAAGGTTGGTGACCCCTGCCTTATACACACACCATAATAATACTCCTATGTTGAAGCACAGTACAATCCATCAAGCGGTGTGGCTTCATAGCTTACCAAAGTCGTACTAAAACATTTTTGATGGATTTTTGAGCGTCGTGTGTAATGTTCTATATTTCCAATGGAACATATAAAATGTCGGTGATGTTTACTTGAGTCATATTGCATTCTACACTTGTCTCTTGTGTGTGACTGCCATCATATTGCAGTTTACACGTATCTCTTATGTTTGACTGCCATCTACTGGTCACACGTATAATTGCATCATGTACCAAACAAAATAGCTTCGAGGTTGGTAAAAAAAAACATAAATATTCCGTACATAAGGCGCGCTGTCGAGTTTTGAGGAAAAACTAAAATATTTTAAGTGCGCCTTATAGTCCGGAAAATACGGTAATTTAAATTGCGATGATATGGGATGATTTTTTTCACTCCATGTTGAGATGTGTTGACATTCCGAAAAAAAAAACTTCTTAATTGTTACAAACTCTGTTGTTTGACTCTACATTGTGTTTTTCTGTTCTAAAGACATGTCCAATGGTCTTTCTGCCGTTCACAAGAACAGTCAATTGGGGACCAAGTTGGTAGAAATGAACAAAAAGACTGAAAGCAATCCTTCAAAATGATGAATGACAGAAACTATCTTGTGCAGAATCGGAATCAGCTTTATTGGATGCTCTAAGGGTTTGACTCGATAGACTCTTGTTCTATGTAAATAACAAAATATTAAAGATGAAGTAAAAATACAAACAAGTACTTAAATAACTAATGTGTGCAAGGCTCATAAATAACAGAGCAGCGGTGAACAGAGCAAGAGGAAAAAGATGATGACGTGAACATGAGTTAGTACATTCGCAGTGACAGATTAATTCCAGAGTTATTTGACAGCGTTCATCAGATTGATAGCCGGAGGGAAGAAACTGTTTTTATGACGAGTTGTTTTGGCGTACAGTGATTTGTAAGCCTTCCCGGTAAGGTCTGTTCAGGTGTACCGGAGAGGAGGCAACCTCGGATTCAGGAGGAGCTGGGTGGTTTTCGTCCTGGTCTTGGAACTGCGGACCAGGGGCCGTACTTATCAAGCTTCTTAGAATTACTCCTAAGAAGTCTGCTAAGAGTTGACTTAAGAGTAAATAAATTATTCGCTGAAAGCTGCACTTAAAAGTTAGTTATCAAGCGTCTTACTCACACTTTCAGCGAAGTGTAGGACTGAATCTTAAGTGTCACACTCAGAGCTGAATTACGACATTACTATGTGCCGTAAACGGAATTTTAGGTGACGTCATTTCTGTGTCCATAGAAATGACCAATCACGGAAGGGAATCCGTTGTCTAAGAATAAAGAAATATCTTGGAAATATTTAAGTGGACAATGGGAGTGTATATTTTGACAATAAACTACAAAATAATACAAAACAAACTAGTCCTCGCCGGCACTCACGCTACCGCTCCCTCTCTTCTATCGCCCACACACTCACTGACGTCACTCACCTCACGGCCACACACATACGCTACTGTCATAACATTTTCTTTCCAATTCATTAATTAGGCAACTAATTTGAAACTGGTGTGGGTGGCTCTATATATACTAGCCCACTGCAGACACATGCAGAAATCAACAAGGAATCGAAAAGTATTAAATCTGTGACAAAAATAATACCTGCTCTGTCTAAACCAGGGGTCACCAACCTTTTTGAAACCAAGAGCTACTTCTTGGGTAGTGATTAATGCGAAGGGCTACCAGTTTGATACACACTTAAATAAATTGCCAGAAATAGCCAATTTGCGCAATTTACCTTTAACTCTATGTTATTATTAATAATTAATTATATTTATCTTTGTGGAAACACTGATCATCTTAATGATTTCTCACAATAAATATATATAGAAACAGATAAATATCAATATGCAACACTTTATTTTTATATTTTCTCTAAGTGCACATTTTTCAAATTGAACATTTTCAAATGATCACTTCTAAGACAGTCTTGTGAAATCACAATATCCCATTTTAACTAGCTAGCCACTAACATTTTTTTAACAAATCATGAATTACTTTGCACCATGTTTGTACAAATAATAACTCATGTAAAATACAAAAGTCGACTCTCAAATTTTTAAATAAATCATGTCACACTTTGAACTGGACACCAAATCTGTTATCTGTTTCTTTGTCAGTTAGTGAAGACCAAGTCTTTAAAATATTCTCTTGGATTTTCCAATTCTATTTGAGTTTTGTCTCTCTTAGAATCAAAAATGTCGAGCAAAGCGAGACCAGCTTGCTAGTAAATAAATACAATTTAAAAAACAGAGGCAGCTCACTGGTAAGTGCTGCTATTTGAGCTATTTTTAGAACAGGCCAGCGGGCTACTCTTCGCGTTGGTGACCCCTGGTCTAAACGATACCGTTTGATCAGCTGCTCGTCATCAAACAAATCCAGGACATCGTTCAGCTCCCTGAACGTTCGCGCACGTCTCTCTCGCCTCAGTGCCATCCCCTGCTGGCAACTCCTAACCACTTAAGACACCTCTGAAGGTCTGTTAAATATCGTGGAGAGTAGGAGTGATTCTTAGACTTAAGAACGTTGATAAAAAGCTTTTATTCTTAAGTTTGAGAGTAGGACTAAATTTCGCAAATTCTCAGGACTTAAGTGTAAAATGGCACTCTAAGAAGCTTGATAAGTACGGCCCCAGCTCTATACTCTGGGTAGGATCCTCGAGAGTGCGTGGGAGTTTACTCAACCAGTCTACATGTGCATTGTGGACGTGGAGAAGGCATTAGACTGTGAACCACAGGAAGTCCTGTAGGGCGTGCTTAGAGCAGATCTGGGTAAAATACGGCCACATGCGGCCCGTTAAGGTTTTCAATCCGGCCCGCCAGAAATTCTACATATTTTTTTAGCCTTCAACATCAAAACTGTAGCCTCCATTATGATGTGCGGTTCTGTTTTTAAATGACCGTAAGTCTTGAACTATAGAAAATATTTCAATGGTCGAAAATCTGTGCTTTTGGGTGTTCTAGGAGTTATTACAGTAATCCCGTGTTTAACAACCTTTTTTGAGCCAAGGCACATTTTTTTCATTGAAAAAATACGGAGGCACACCTACAGCAGAAATCATTAAAAAAAAAATGAAACTCAGCAGCCGATATTGACAGTAAAAAGTTGTTGTCGCAATTGTTGGATATGACTATAAAACATAACGCAAGCATGCATCAATATAGCTCTTGTCTCAAAGTAGGTGTACTGTCACCACCTGTCACATCACACCGTGACTTATTTTGAGTTTTCTGCTGTTTTCCTGTGTGTAGTGTTTTAGTTCTTGTCTCGCGCTCCTATTTTGGTGACTTTTCCTGTTTTGTTGGTGTTTTCCTGCAGCAGTTTCATGTCTTCCTTGAGCGATATTTCCCGCATCTACTTTGTTTTAGCAATCAGTTGTTTTTATCCTTCTTTGTGGGGACATTGTTGATTGTCATGTCATGTCCGGATGTACTTCGTGGACGCCGTCTTTGCTCAACACGCTGTAAGTCTTTGCTGTCGTCCAGCATTCTGTTTTTTTTTTACTTTGTAGCCAGTTCAGTTTTAGTTTCGTTCCCTAAGCTTCAATGCCTTTTCTTAGGGGCACTCACCTTTTGTTTATTTTTGGTTTTAGAATTACATACCTTTTCACCACGACAAACCATGTTCCCGACATCTACAATGCAATTATCTACCTGCTGCCACCTACTGATATTGAAGAGTATAGCATTGTTACTCTGCCGAGCTCTAGACAGCACCGACACTCAACAACGGCACATTATTTGCAGACTATAATTACTGGTTTGCAAAAAAGATTTTTACCCCAAACAGGTGAAATTACATAATCTCCCTGGTTTCTCCACACAGGAACTCTGCTTGGTCGGAGAGTGACAGCCGTTAACAAAAAAAATATGGATGGAGAGAGGAGGTGTCCATGCATGGAGGGGGCGGCTTTCTTGTCAGCGCGTCATTTTAGCCACTACACTATATATATATACACGCCCCTGCAGCCACTACCTCCTTTTGCATGGTAATTATTTTCCGGCCCAAAGGTAGCTGCAGGCAACGTCAGCCACTGCGTCAGGGTCCAACACATTAGCCGGCCATTGCATTATTTATTTGTGCACGGGCAGCCGGATGGATACCCCAAATCCAGCGAGACTTAGTAAGAGTGTGTGTGTGTGTGTGTGTGTGTGTGTGTGTGTGTGTGTGTGTGTGTGTGTGTGTGTGTGTGTGTGTGTGTGTGTGTGTGTGTCAATGTCACCTCTTGCATTGCGGGAGGCAGTTGCGGCCCCTCGGACTCTCACAGCGGGAAGGCTCAAGGGCAAAAAAAAATAAAAAATAAATAAAATAAATGGAGACGCTCACGTGGGAGTCCTCGTTAGTTGCGTAATGGATTCCGACCCAAAAAAAAAACAAAAATAAAAACAGTATCCGCCCTCGCTTATGCAAGAGTCAACTGTTAAGGCGGGGGTCAGCAACCCGCGGCTCTAGGGCAGCGTGCTCTTTAGCGCCGCCCTAGTGGCTCCCTGGACCTCTTTTATACATGTGTGAGAATGGAAAAAGACGAAGAAAAAAATATTTGTTGTTTTCATATAGTTCCTGTACGGCAGGGGTGTCCAAACTTTTTCCACCGAGGGCCGCAAACGGAAAAATTGAAGCATGTGGGGGCCATTTTTGATATTTTTCGTTTTCAAACCATAACAAAATATATGGATTTGTTTTATTTATTTTACCTTTAGGGGTCCCGGGGACCATAAATGGTCTCAGTCATTAAAATGTTAAAAATAAGTAACATTTTTATTATTTTTTTTAATTTAACGCTTACAGTAAATCTCTATATCAACTTTTAAAACAAAAAGTTTTATGGGTTTTCTGTCAAAAACATCTTTGTTTTTTATAGTAAAACTGAAATATGCAGTATTTAGTAATTAGAGCCCTAAAAGATCAGTAATGCAGGACACCATTGATTTTAATTAGAGATGTCCGATAATATCGGCCTGCCGATATTATCGGCCGATATCTGCGTTAAAATGTAATATCGGAAATTATCGGTATCGTTTTTTTATTATCGGTATCGTTTTTTTTTTATTTTTTTTTTTATTTTTTTTTATTAAATCAACATAAAAAACACAAGATACACTTACAATTAGTGCACCAACCCAAAAAACCTCCCTCCCCCATTTACACTCATTCACACAAAAGGGTTGTTTCTTTCTGTTATTAATATTCTGGTTCCTACATTATATATCAATATATATCAATACAGTCTGCAAGGGATACAGTCCGTAAGCACACATGATTGTGCGTGCTGCTGGTCCACTAATAGTACTAACCTTTAACAGTTAATTTGACTAATTTTCATTCATTACTAGTTTCTATGTAACTGTTTTTATATTGTTGTACTTTCTTTGTTATTCAAGAAAATGTTTTTAATTTATTTATCTTATTTTACTAATTTTTTAAAAAAGTACCTTATCTTCACCATACCTGGTTGTCCAAATTAGGCATAATAATGTGTTAATTCCACGACTGCATATATCGGTTGATATCGGTATCGGTTGATATCGGTATCGGTAATTAAAGAGTTGGACAATATCGGAATATCGGATATCGGCAAAAAGCC
The DNA here is from genome assembly GCF_033978785.1 of Entelurus aequoreus. Taxonomy (NCBI): domain Eukaryota; kingdom Metazoa; phylum Chordata; class Actinopteri; order Syngnathiformes; family Syngnathidae; genus Entelurus; species Entelurus aequoreus. The sequence continues at coordinate 2,585,968 of NC_084741.1, read as the reverse complement.
ATTATCGGACATCCCTAATTTTAATTCTTTAATATTTTTGAGTAATCAGTGAAAAGATAAATAAAATACCACTAAATATATTTGGGATCCAAAAGGTGCCCCACTCATAAAGTGATACATTTTTTTTATTTTTTTTTTTTAAACTTTCAACACTTAAGTTACGAGATCAACTTCAGATATATCTGTCGATTTTACGTTTGAACTATTATTTTGTTTGTTTTGCTCTGTTGTCAAAGAAAATGTTGATGTTTTTATAAGGCAACTACACAATATATGCAATGTTTACCACGTAACATTTTTTAAAGTGAAATATTTGAAGTAATTGGAGCCCTGAAAATAATTCATTATAACATGGATTTTTTTGTCTTTTTTTTTTTTTTTTTTGAGCAATGCCAAAAAAAAAGAAAAAAGAAAGAAAGACAAAAGAAAAAAGACAAAAAACAGCCTGCATGTCAGCGTTGTGTCAACATTGCAACTTTTTCTCGTTAGATCTCACCTCATTCCACTTTTTTTAATGTTCTTTTTTATTATTGCAGTAGCATTTCCAGAATGTGTGGCGGGCCGGTAAACAATTAGCTGCGGGCCGCAAATGGCCCCTGGGCCGCACTTTGGACACCCCTGCTGTAGGGGAACTAACATGACACAAACCTTCCTAATTGTTAGAAATCCCATTGTTTATACTACATGCTTCACTGATGAGAGTATTTGGCCAGCACCGGTTTGTCCTACTAATTTCAGCGATCCTTGAACTCATCGTAGTTTGTCTACATGTACAACTTTCCCCGACACTGCCACAGAAAGACGTGTTTTATGCCACTCCTCCGTTCCTCTCATCTTGTCCACCAAACGTTTTATGCTGTGCGCGAATGCACAAAGGTGAGCTTTGTTGATGTTATTTAATTGCTGGAGTGCGAATCAGGCATATTTGGTCAATATAGACACTTACATCATGTGTTGTCTTCATTATAACACTTATATAAGACTTTTAAAGTAATTTGATAGTAGGCTAATATAGCTAATATAGACACTTACATCATGCGTTGTCCTCATTATAATACTTATATACGACTTTTAAAGTCGTTTTGATAGTAGGCTAATATAACTAATATAGACACTTACATCATGTGTTGCCTTCATTATAACACTTATATAAGGTTTTTAAAGTCATTTTGATAGTAGGCTAATATAGCTAATATAGACACTTACATCATGTGTTGTCCTCATTAAAACACTTATATAAGAATTTTAAATTCATTTTGATAGTAGGCTAATATAGCTAATATGACACTTACATCATGTGTTGCCTTCATTATAACACTTATATAAGACTTTGAAGGCCATTTTGATAGTATGCTAATGTAGCTTATACAGACACTTACATCATGTGTTGCCTTCGTTATAGCACTTATATAAGAATTTTAAAGTAATTTGATAGTAAGTTCATATAGACACTTACATCATGTGTTGTCTTCATTGTAACACGTATATAAGACTTTTAAAGTTGTTTTGATAGTAGGCTAATATAGCTAATATAGACACTTACATCATGTGTTGTCCTCATTATAACACTTATATAAGACTTTTAAAGTCGTTTTGATAGTAGGCTAATATAGCTAATAAAGACACTTACGTCATGTGTTGCCTTCGTTATAACACTAATATAAGGCTTTTAAAGCAATTTGATAGTAGGCTAATATAGACACTTACATCATGTGTTGTCCTCATTATAACACTTATATAAGACTTTTAAAGTTGTTTTGATAGTAGGCTAATATAGCTAATATAGACACTTACGTCATGTGTTGCCTTCGTTATAACACTCATATAAGGCTTTTAAAGTAATTTGATAGTAGGCTAATATAGCTAATATAGACACTTACATCATGTGTTGTCCTCATTATAACACTTATATAAGACTTTTAAAGTCGTTTTGGTAGTAGGCTAATATAGCTAATATAGACACTAATGTCATGTGTTGCCTTCGTTATAACACTCATATAAGGCTTTTAAAGTAATTTGATAGTAGGCTAATATAGCTAATATAGACACTTACATCATGTGTTGTCCTCATTATAACACTTATATAAGACTTTTAAAGTTGTTTTGATAGTAGGCTAATATAGCTAATATAGACACTTACGTCATGTGTTGCCTTCGTTATAACACTCATATAAGGCTTTTAAAGTAATTTGATAGTAGGCTAATATAGCTAATATAGACACTTACATCATGTGTTGTCCTCATTATAACACTTATATAAGACTTTTAAAGTCGTTTTGATAGTAGGTTAATATAGCTAATAAAGACACTTACGTCATGTGTTGCCTTCGTTATAACACTAATATAAGGCTTTTAAAGCAATTTGATAGTAGGCTAATATAGACACTTACATCATGTGTTGTCCTCATTATAACACTTATATAGGACTTTTAAAGTTGTTTTGATAGTAGGCTAATATAGCTAATATAGACACTTACGTCATGTGTTGCCTTCGTTATAACACTCATATAAGGCTTTTAAAGTAATTTGATAGTAGGCTAATATAGCTAATATAGACACTTACATCATGTGTTGCCTTCATTATAACACTTATATAAGGTTTTTAAAGTCATTTTGATAGTAGGCTAATATAGCTAATATAGATACTTACATCATGTGTTCTCCTCATTATAACACTTATATAAGACTTTCAAAGTCATTTTGATAGTAGGCTAATATAGCTAATATGACACTTACATTGTGTGTTGCCTTCATTATAACACTTATATACGACTTTTAAAGTCATTTTGATAGTAAGCTAATATAGCTAATATAGACACTTACATCATGTGTTGTCTTCATTATAACACTTATATAAGGCTTTTAAAGCAATTTGATAGTAGGCTAATATAGACACTTACATCATGTGTTGTCCTCATAATAACACTTATATAAGACTTTTAAAGTCGTATTGATAGTAGGCTAATATAGTTAATATAGACACTTATGTCATGTGTTGTCTTCATTATAACACTTATATAAGACTTTTAAAGTTGTATTGATAGTAGGCTAATATAGCTAATATAGACACGTCATGTGTTGCCTTCGTTATAACACTAATATAAGGCTTTTAAAGCAATTTGATAGTAGGCTAATATAGACACTTACATCATGTGTTGTCCTCATTATAACACTTATATAAGACTTTTAAAGTTGTATTGATAGTAGGCTAATATAGCTAATATAGACACTTACATCATGTGTTGCCTTCATTATAACACCTACATAAGACTTTTAAAGTCGTTTTGATAGTAGGCTAATATAGACACTTACATCATGTGTTGTCCTCATTATAACACTTATATAAGACTTTTAAAGTCGTATTGATAGTAGGCTAATATAGCTAATATAGACACTTACATCATGTGTTGTCTTCATTATAACACTTATATAAGACTTTTAAAGTCCTTTTGATAGTAGGCCAAGATAGCTAATAGAGACACTTACGTCATGCGTTGCCTTCATTGTAACACTTATATAAGGCTTTTAAAGTCATTTTGATAGTAGGCTAATACAGCTAATATAGACACTTTTGGCATGTGTTGCCTTCATTTAAACACTTATATAAGGCTTTTAATTTTTTTGCGGCTCCATACAGATTTTTATTTTATTTTTTTATTGTTGGTCCAATATGGCTCTTTCAACAATTTGGGTTAAGGGTTGAAGGGTCTGAAGGGTCCTATAGGACCCCGTGTGTGTGTGTAGTGGAAAGTCATTGGGAGGGGTTTGCATTTGCATGGCTCACATTGCCATTGTGTCCATATGCAGCCAGTCACCCCTGGGTGCTACAGGTAAATATAGCACCCCCCTCCCCCCACACCCCCAGTATGAATAAAGGGTTGTTACACCCCTATAGCAGTGGGCTAGGTAAGGTGAAAACATGCAAGGTCTGCATGGAAAGACAAAGCAACATGGCTCAGTGGTTGTGACGTTTGGGAGCTAATACCCTGGTCACCCCCCCCCCCGCCTCCCCACCCCCTCCCACCGCAGTCTGGTTCTGTCCGACATGAAACCAGCCTGACCTGTCAGCCCCGGCCCGTCGCACGGTAGCGCCCGCGATGACAGCCCAACCAGTGTCCCTGTCACGCCTGTTCTCCGTGGAAACGCACACATGCCCCAAATACTACAAAGCTGTGCACACGCCAGGTCCCCCACCACCACCACCACCACCCACCACCCACCCCCTTGCCTTGTTCAGTGCCGTGTCCCCCGCTTGCCAGCCGGCTCGTCCACACGAGACGCTCAGATGGCCTCGTGACATGACAGTGACATGGCGGTTGATGCTCGGAGGAGCGTCTCTGCAAGGCCATCCATGTCGGGCTCGGCTCTCCGCTGACCCTTTAATGGGGGAGGAATAGTATTTACATTGTTGGTAGCTTTGGAGTTTGCCGCATGGCGTCGAGATTCTCATTTGTCTTGTCACAAAACCGCAGGCCAGTCAAGGCCTTGATGTTTGTCTCTTGCAAAATACCCACTGCAATCTTGGATGTTGACCGATACCGTATTTTCTGGACTATACAGGGGATATAAGCCGCACTACACAATATGTTTACATATATTCGCCGCAGATATATACGTTGTGAAATGAGCTAATTATAATAATAATAGATTTGATTTGTAAAAAGCACTTTACATTGAGCAAACAACCTCAAAGTGCTACAGTTTATTAAAAAATAAATGAAAAACATAATAAAATAAATTGAAATAAAAACTAGAAGACCCTAAAAGCTAAAACTAGCATGCATATTTCTAAAATAAATGTTTTTTTTTTTAAAAAGAAGGGGTATTAAGCCTTTTTTTTTAAAGCATTCACAGTCTGTGGTACCCTCAGGTGGTCAGGGAGAGTGTTCCACGGACTGGAAAAGCCCCGTCTCCCATTTCCATGGAGGCACTGGTGGGTTAGTAGGTAGACTTTGTATTCAACCCTGAGTGGAACAGGAAGCCAGTGAAGGGATTTGAGAACTGGTGTGATGTGGTCGTATTTCGGCACTCTCATCAGGATCCTAGCAGCACTATTCTGTAAGTCAGGGGTCACCAACATTTTTGGAACCAAGAGCTACTTCTTGGGTACTGATTAATGCGAAGGGCTACCAGTTTGATACACACTTAAATAAATGGCCAGAAATAGCCAATTTGCTCAATTTACCTTTAACTCTATGTTATTATTAATAATTAATGATATTCACACTTAATTGAACGGTTTAAAAGAGGAGAAAACACGAAAAAAATGATAATTAAATTTTTATACATAGTTTATCTTCAATTTCGACTCTTTAAAATTCAAAATTCAACCGAAAAAAAGAAGAGGAAAACTAGCTAATTCGAATCTTTTCGAAAAAATTTAAAAAAATATTTATGGGACATCATTAGTAATTTTTCCTGATTAAGATTAATTTTATAATTTTGATGACATATTTTAAATAGGTTAAAATCCAATCTACACTTTGTTAGAATATATAACAAATTGGACCAAGCTATATTTCTAACAAAGACAAATCATTATTTCTTCTAGATTTTCCAGAACAAAAAATTTAAAAGAAATTCAAAAGACTTTGAAATAAGATTTAAATTTGATTCTATAGATTTTCTAGATTTGCCAGAATAATTTATTTTGAAATTTAATCATAATAAGTTTGAAGAAATATTTCACAAATATTCTTCGTCGAAAAAACAGAAGCTAAAATGAAGAATTCAATTACAATGTATTTATTATTCTTTACAAAAAAACAAATACATTTACTTGAACATTGATTTAAATTGTCAGGAAAGAAGAGGAATGAATTTAAAAGGTAAAAAGGTATATGTGTTTAAAAATCCTAAAATCATTTTAAAGGTTGTATTTTTTCTCTAAAATTGTCTTTCTGAAAGTTATAAGAAGCAAAGCAAAAAAAAAAAATGAATTTATTCAAACAAGTGAAGACCAAGTCTTTAAAATATTTTCTTGGATTTTCAAATTCTATTTGAGTTTTGTCTCTCTTAGAATTAAAAATGTCAGGCAAAGCGAGACCAGCTTGCTAGTAAATAAATACAATTTAAAAAATAGAGGCAGCTCACTGGTAAGTGGTGCTATTTGAGCTATTTTTAGAACAGGCCAGCGGGCTACTCATCTGGTCCTTACGGGCTACCTGGTGCCCGCGGGCACAGCGTTGGTGACCCCTGCTGTAAGTACTGCAAATTCTGGGTGTTCTTGCTGGGGATCCCGTTGCAGTAGTCTAGCCTGGAGGAGACAAAAGCGTGGACGAGCCTCTCGGCATCAGAGAGAGTGAGTGAGGGGCGGAGTTTATATATATTATTATTACTTATTATTAATTTGGTCAGAATTTGTTTTAGCATCGTGTAATTTGTTTTTCATCAGTTTTTGTGAATCCCTTCTTTTGCAGCATATTCAATTAGTATCTACTTTTGTAGTCAGCCTGACCTGTTAATTATTATTTGAGTAGTGCCATAGATGAAAACGTTCTTTCAGTTGTTATCATAACCAGCCTGATAATAGTTGTGTTATCAAGAGTGTGATTAATACAAATGCTTGTGTTTGACAGATGTCTGTGTGTTCTGGGTGGAGCCTAAACGCTGTCAATCGCATCAATTATACGCTGCATTATATATGTATTTTCTATAAAATAGTCTCATGGTGCGATGATGTCGACCCAACTGAAATTGTAAACATTTAACGGCCCAAACACACCTTGAGTATTCCTCTGCTGTTCCATCTGCACATGCAGAGGCACAGCAGGTAAATTATGTGCATTTTGATTTTTGATCGTTAATTCAGAGTGGCATTGTAGTCCTTTTATCTTCATCTCAATGGATGTTTCCAGGTGTCCCTATTGAAGCCGTCAGAATAGATTTGACAGTTTTCTGCAAGTTGATTTGATCGTTTTATTATGTGCGACGTCAGGGGCCAGCGAGGCCTTCTCTGCCGGCCTAACGTAACCGAAGTCATCATCATAATTAAAGTACATAAAAGTATTCATATCCTCTTCATGTCATATTATGCTCCTTCCGGTGCTGTTGTGTTTAGTTTTAGTTTTTATCCAATCAGAATTCATCTAGCTTATATTGCCATGCTGTACCAAATCTGCCCGAATCGACAATGTCTGTGCACTGTCAGTTAACGGGCGACCACGGAACGGCCACCTCAGTGGCCGACGAGGAGGTGGGCGTGAGTGACGCCAGACCCTCAGAAGCCCTTGAGTTCCACGCCCAAGTTGTGGGCGTCGCTGCCGTCTGCGCCAATGGCGTCCATCGATTGACCCCCGAGAGAGCCGCATGCAGGCCCCCCTGACGTAACAGACTGAAGCCAGACTGAGCGTGGTGAGAAAGGTGAATAAATAGCTCTCTGATTAGTGGTCGTCAGCAGGTGAGCGTGCCGACCACTAACCAGAGGCAGGTGAACCCAATTAATGCCCATGGACTCTAAAACAAACCCAGAGATGCAAAAACAGGAACTAAGGGAGTCTAAAACTAACAGAAAATAACAAAACATGATCCGGGCCACGGATCATGACAGAGCCTCCCCCTTAAGGACAGATTCCAGATGTCCACAAAAAAAGGCAAGATCAAAAGTAACGGGAGGGCGGAGGGAGGACTTGGCGGTGGGTCGCCAGACCAAGTGTCCCCACAACCAGCGATAGACAATTGCGATAGCCAATCAGATCACGAGTTGTTGTCAGTAAGGCCTTCTAGCTGGCCTCACCTTGAACGTGACATTTACTTTTTCTGCACAGTCAGTTGCTACAGAGCTCCAAACTTCATGTGACCTTCCAATTAGCCCACGTACAGTACGCAGAGAGCTTCATGGAATGGGTTTCCATGGCCGAGCAGCTTTATCTAAGCCATACATCACCAAGTCCAATGCAAAGCGTGGGATGCAGTCAGTGGTGTAAAGCACGTCGCCACTGGACTCTAGAGCAGTGGAGACGCCTTCTCTGGACTGATGAATCGCGCTTTTCCATCTGGCAATCTGATGGACCAGCCTGGGTTTGGAGGTTGCCAGGAGGACAGTCCATTTCGGACTGCATTGTGCCGAGTGAGAAATTTGGTGGAGGAGGAATTATGGTGCAGGGTTGTATTCCAGGTATTGGGCTTGGCCCCTTAGTTCTAGTGAATGGAACGTTCAATGCTCCAGGATACCAAAAACATTTTGGACAATTCCATGCTCCCAACCTTGTGGGAACAGTTCCGAGCGGGCCAACATGACTGTGCACCAGTGCACAAAGCAAGGTCCATAAAGACATGGATGACAGAGTCTGGCGTGGTTGGACTTGACTGGCCTGCACAGAGTCCTGACCTGAAGCCGATAGAACAATTTTGGGATGAATTAGAACGGAGACTAAGAGCCAGGCCTTCTCGCTTTTAGAAGAATGGTAGAAAAATCCTATAAACACACTCCGCAACCTTGTGGACAGCCTTCCCAGAAGACTTGAAGCTGTAATTTTCTGCAAAAGGTGGACCGACATCATATTGAACCCTATGGGTTAGGAATGGGATGGCACTTCAAGTTCATATGTGAGTTGGCAATATAGTGTATTTCTGCTAAAAGCTTGAGGAAAACGTCACCAAAAAAATGACATCAATTGCCAGATACTTCACACTCGATAAATCGCATCAATCACATTGCGAGCGAGTCACGCAACGGCGCTCGCTCCTTGGCGTCAACGCTGCAGGTGTCGCGACAGCCTGTAATTTGCCCGCCGTTAGCTTAAATAAGTGTCATTTACTCCACACCTATTGTCATGATCTTCATGTCGGTGATCAACATCGCTGAAGAGAAAAATACCAACTCAAAAGAGCAAGAACTGTCTGTCAACGTGTCAAAGTCTGACAAGTCTTTGGGAATAACTTTAAGTTACTCGAACTTCCTCAGCATGCAAAGAAAAAGCATTAAGTAAGAAAATGCCTCGTTACTCCTTTTTTTCCTTAACGAGTCTCATTATGTGGCGGTTGCTGCTCCGCGCATTGCCAAAAGGGAAACACCCAGCATGTGCAAGCTTCAGCACTTTGTTTTGCTCTTAGAGTTTCTGAAGTGTAAAAGTGACGAAAAGCTCAGATTATAATAACGCCGGGACTAATATGTGGACATTTTTGGGGTTAAGTGTTTTCCATTTAAGTGTGGGTCATCAAAAAGCGTGCAGAAATGACACGTGTGGAGGAGAAAAGGCTCTGGTAGTAGGGATAATACGCCGCCGATTCTGATACCGATGAGTGATATTGTCCGACACTGATCACATGTATTAACTGTAAATGTTTCACTTTGTTTATGGTGAGTGCTGTTGACAGTTTAACAATATCCAGATCAAGAGTCATGGGAGGGCGGAGGGAGGACTTGGCGGTGGGTCGCCAGACCAAGTGTCCCCGCAACCAGCGAGGGAGAGTCAGGTGGCGGTGACGCGTTAAACGCCGCTGCAACTGGCGAGGCGGGCGACCACGGAACGGCCACATCAGTGGCCGACGAGGAGGTGGATGTGAGTGACGCCAGACCCTCAGAAGCCCTTGAGTTCCACGCCCAAGTTGTGGGCATCGCTGCCGTCTGCGCCAATGGCGTCCATCGATTGACCCCCGAGAGAGCCGCATGCAGGCCCCCCTGACGTAACAGACTGAAGCCAGACTGAGCGTGGTGAGAAAGGTGAATAAATAGCTCTCTGATTAGTGGTCGGCAGCAGGTGAGCGTGCCGACCACTAACCAGAGGCAGGTGAAGCCAAATAATGCCCATGGACTCTAAAACAAACCCAGAGATGCAAAAACAGGAACTAAGGGAGTCTAAAACTAACAGAAAATAACAAAACATGATCCGGGCCACGGATCATGACAGAGCCTCCCCCTTAAGGACAGATTCCAGATGTCCACAAAAAAAGGCAAGATCAAAAGTAACGGGAGGGCGGAGGGAGGACTTGGCGGTGGGTCGCCAGACCAAGTGTCCCCACAACCAGCGAGGGAGAGTCAGGTGGCGGCGACGCGTTGAACGCCGCTGCAACTGGCGAGGCGGGCGACCACGGAACGGCCAAATCAGTGGCCGACGAGCAGGTGGGCGTAAGTGACGCCAGAACCTCAGCAGCCCTCGAGTTCCACGCCCAAGTCGTGGGCGTCGCTGCCGTCTGCGCCAATGGCGTCCATCGATTGACCCCCGACAGAGCCGCATGCAGGCCCCCCTCACGTAAAAGAATGAAGCCAGACTGAGAGTGGCGAGAAAGGTGAATAAATAACTCTCTGATTAGTGGTCGACAGCAGGTGAGCGTCCCGACCACTAACCAGAGGCAGGTGAACCCAATTAATCCCCATGGAAACTAAAATAAACCCAGAGGTGCACAAACAGGAACTAACAGAGTCCAAAACTAACAGACATTAACAAAACATGATCCAGGCCACGGATCATGACAGTTTCTCCCCCTCAAGGACAGATTCCAGATGTCCACAAAAAAAGGCAAGATCAAAAGTAACGGGAGGGCGGAGGGAGGACTTGGCGGTGGGTCGCCAGACCAAGTGGCCCCGCAACCAGCGAGGGAGAGTCAAGTGGCGGCGACGCGTTGAACGGCGCTGCAACCGGCGAGGCGGGCGACCACGGAACGGCCACATCAGTGGCCGACGAGGAGGTGGGCGTGAGTGACGCCAGAACCTCAGCAGCCCTTGAGTTCCACGGCCAAGTCGTGGGCGGCGCTGCCGTCTGCGCCAATGGCGTCCATCGATTGACCCCAGAGAGAGCCGCATGCAGGCCCCCCTGACGTAACAGACTGAAGCCAGACTGAGCGTGGCGAGAAAGGTGAATAAATAGCTCTCTGATTAGTGGTCGACAGCAGGTGAGCGTGCCGACCACTAACCAGAGGCAGGTGAACCCAATTAATCCCCATGGAAACTAAAACAAACCCAGAGGTGCACAAACAGGAACTAAGGGAGTCCAAAACTAACAGAAAATAGCAAAACATGATCCGGGCCACATATCATGACAGTAACAACTATTATCTACCACCGTATTTTTCGGACGATAGGGCGCACCGGATTATAAGGCGCACTGCCGATGAGCGGGTCTATTCAGGTCTATTTTTATACAAAAGGTGCACCGGATTATAAGGCGCATTAAAGGAGTCATATTATGAAACAAAACGCCAGATAAAATGTCTGCTAATAGGTGCCATTTTGCTGTCCTTATACACACACACCATGATAATACTTGTAAGTCTGACTACGGTAGCCGCGATGCTACGATAATCCATCAAGCGTGTGGCTTCATAGCTTACCAAAGTCATAACAAGAATGTTGACAGATTTTTGAGTGTCGTGTGTAATGTCCTATATTCTCACTGAAACATTTAAAGTTTTGGTGTTGTTTACTGGACCTCATATTGCAGTCTACACATATCTCTTATGTGTGACTGCCATCTGCTGGTCACACTTATCAGTTCACCAATGTACCAAATAAAATTGCTTCGAGGTCGGTAAGCGCAACCAAAGTTATTCCGTACATTAGGCGCACTGAGAAAATTAAAGTATTTTAAGTGCGCCTTAAAGTCCGGAAAATACGGTACTCTATTAATAATTAGTTATTTCCGTCCAAACCCACCTGTGTCCAAAGAGTTGTTTCCTGAATTTGTAAACGATAACAAAAAAAAAAACTAACAAAAATACAAATATTGATCTAATCACTCTAGAATTTAGTATCACTTATGTGCATGCCTGGCACAGAGCACCGTTATATTATCCTCTCTCGGGACTTTTATTATTCTACTTATCAATTTCCTGTTAATAACTGCTTATGTTCTACCTTAACGTTGTCCCTTCTACACTTTTTAAAGTCAACTCAGCACTTGTTCATAGTGGTTTATGTCAGGTTCAAACACTGATGACATCTATTAAACAAAACAAGAAGCAAGGAATTAAACAGAGACATAATTAAATTTGGCTCAATTGAGGAGAAACGCATACACCTGTACACCTTTGTACAGTGTCACCACGCTCTGACGAAAGATTGTACGCCTCCGCTTTTATTTGGACTTTCCCTGATTACATGGCAACAGCTGTTTCTAAGGGAGGGGGGTCGTAAACAGCCATCACCTTTGATTAAAACAGTTAAAAAAAAAAAGGTCGTAAAACAGTTAAAAGAAAAGGTCGTAAAACAGTTCAAAGAAAAGGTCGTAAAACAGTTAAAAGAAAAGGTCGCCTGGAGGGGAGTCAGGTCCTGCTTCCTCTCCGCTTTGCAGTTCTCGGGTCAAGACAAAATATTTCTGTGGATTACAATACATCAAAGAAACAGAACACCTTCATGTTGCTTCCCATCCTACACAGTGGAGTTTTACAAGCCTTCTTCTTGGTAGGATCAAAGACAGCTTTTGTCTCCTCGCCGGGAACTCATGGCAACACAAAGTTTTGTGAGAACTTAGATACAATTATTCTGACAGTTTAGCAGCTAGCTTAGCAATTAGCATACCTTCTTGTTTTTAGTCATTGTGGCGCATGTTTAACCTCGTCCTCCAGCCTTCCAGTGATAACGGCAATTTAGATACTAGGAAATGTAGTTTATGTGCAATTTAAAAAAGAAAATTAGCTGCAAGCTAAGGGAGCAAAAACAAATACATTTTGTGATCTGCATGGAAAGTGTGGAGAATGCATATATGTTTAAGAGTTATTTATTTTTACATAGCCATGTTTAGAGTAAAGTAAAGTAAAGTTAAAGTACCAATGATTGTCACACACACACTAGGTGTGGTGAAATTTGTCCTCTGCATTTGACCCATCCCCTTGATCACCCCCTGGGAGGTGAGGGGCGCCCGGGAATCATTTTTGGTGATTTAACCCCCAATTCCAACCCTTGATGCTGAGTGCCAAGCAGGGAGGTAATGGGTCCCATTTGTATAGTCTAGCTAGTACTTTTCTTTTGTATATTCTACCATTTTCTCTTTGTCTTCAGATGTCTGTTTAGTGTCTTAAACCATCTGAATGTGAATACAACCCCCCAATTCTTCCTTATCAGTGTTGCGAGGGGGAGTGGTGGGGGTTTTCTTTGTGTGCAAGGAGTTGGCTTTTCCGTTTGAATGTCAGATCAACTAGAGTAGCCGATATGAATGTATTGGTTAAGCTGATCTCCTGAAATGTCAGTAAAACTTGATAATATTCCTATTCTGTCTTGATGGTCCTTCTTACTCAGCATATATGTCATCAAAATAACTTGGGATTGACCAGTAACTTAGATTCCCTGGGAGGAAGACCTAGTCGACGCAACAATTGGCATGCTTTTTCAGGGAAATCTATTTTTAAATTGTTTGAAGCGTGACAACCTAACCCTTTACCCGAAGAACACAGCCTTTTTTCCTTCCTTCCCCACCTTCTTCTTGCAATGTGTGTATTCTCTCCAGCAATTGTCCCACCCTTTTTTTCTTCTTCTTTAATTACAGTAAGTACAGCACCCCCCCACCCCCCAGGCTTGTTTGAACAGATCAACCAGCAAAGGAACGCTGCAAATGCTAATTAGCCTCGCTAATGTTGCTGACCGTGCGCCTTCCTCTGCACCGCTGAGTCGTATTGACAAAAGGAGGACAATGGGAATCTGTATTCAAATGACGTAGCGGGGCCAGAAGCCGTTGTGTTGGCTTTTACCGCGTGTTATTTTTTGGGGGGAATTACGTTGATTGTGAAGTTGCACATGACGGAACACAGCTGCAGACTTTTGGGTGTGTGCCAGCTGCGGTGTGTTTAGGCATGGCACTGGTAGAGCAAACTTCATGTTTTCAGTAATAATTTATAGACTGCTGGTAGACAAGTTGTCAGGAGGGGGTCCAGGGTTTGAATCTCCATTAGAGAATCTTTGAGTGGAGTTTGCATATTTTCCCCATGCAGGCTGGAATTTTTGTAGGTATACATTATCTTTCGCCCACATTCCCACAACATGCATGTTCGGTTAATTGGAGACTGCGAACCAGGGCTGTGTCAAACGTACGGTCCAAAGGGCCGGATCAGGCCCCTCAAACAGGTGCGTGATGAGGTTGCATATATATATATATATATATATATATATATATATATATATATATATATATATATATATATATATATATATATATATATATATATATATATATATACATATATATGTATGTGTGGGAAAAAAAATCACAAGACTATTTCATCTCTACAGGCCTGTTTCATGAGGGGTTTACCACAATCCTCAAGATCTCCTGAGGATTGAGGTAAACCCCTCATGAAACAGGCCTGTAGAGATGAAATAGTCTTGTGATTTTTTTCCCCACACATACATATTACGCTCTACCACGGTATCGAGCACTATTTTTTGGATAATCTAATTAAGACATATATATATATATATACAGTATATATATATATATATATATATATATATATATATATATATATATATATATATATATATATATATATATATATATATATATATATATATATATATATATATATATATATATATATATATATATATATATATATATATATATATATATATATATGTGTGTGTGTGTGTACAGCTCTGGTAATGGGTACATTCGCACCCACCTGCACAAATGTACTTCAAAATGTAACAATCAAAATAAATATGACTTTTTTTTTGTTTACTAGGGCATGCATATATAACATGCATTAGTTTGACCATTTACAATCAACGATAATAAAAAGGAGATGCTTGGAAATATCATAAAAATGCCCCCAAAAACTTGGAAAAATGCGATTCATAGTGTTACTTTTTGGTGTAACCATCATGAGCGTTCTGTTCAGGTATATTTATTTTGATAAATCATCATATTTATGCATTACTAAATTTAAATAGGTATTGGTCAATCTTTAAGCTGTGTTTATTTGAAATCAGTTTGCTTTTGACATCTTATTTAGAATTGTAGTTGAAACTTTTACAACATTGTGTTGCGCTCATGATGGCGTAACCAAACTAGATTTCATTTAATGATCCTATTTTGAATATTTATTCCCTTTTTTACATTTAGTATATTTAAATATATATTTATAAACATTGAATACATTTAGAATATCAATAAAATGCAATTGCCTTCATCTTATAGGGTAATGTTTAGTTACACCAAGTCATGAGCGTAACACTAAGCTTCATCACTTTGACTTGTAATATCTCTAATTCTGGTGGTGTGTTATGCTTTTATCTTTTTGGAACATGTACTATACATATAAAACAATAAAGTCCCATATAAAATTATGTTTCTAGCAATACTTTAATTTTGCTTTTGGAAGTAACACTCCAATGTCCATTAGTGGAGCTGTACACATATGTATATTTATATACATATATGTACATATACATACATATATACATAAATTACATTCATACAAATAAACATACACATATATATTTATATATATATATATATATATATATATATATATATATATATATATATATATATATATATATATATATATATATATATATATATGTATATATATATATATATATATATATATATATATATATATATATATATATATATATATATATATATATATATATATATATATATAAATGATAAATGATAAATGGGTTATACTTGTATAGCGCTTTTCTACCTTCAAGGTACTCAAAGCGCTTTGACAGTATTTCCACATTCATCCATTCACACACACATTCACACACTGATGGCGGGAGCTGCCATGCAAGGCGCTAACCAACAGCCATCAGGAGCAAGGGTGAAGTGTCTTGTCTTATTTAATATTATATATATATATATATATATATATATATATATATATATATATATATATATATATATATATATATATATATATATATATATATATATATATATATATATATATATATATATATATATATATATATATATATATATATATATATATATATATATATATATATATATATATATATATATATATATATATATATATATATATAATATTAAATATGTATATATATATACATATATATACATATATATATATATATATATATATATATATATATATATATATATATATATATATATATATATATATATATATATATATATATATATATATGTATATATATGTATATATATATATACATATTTAATATTATACAATATATATATATATATATATTTATTTTATTTACATAAAAGAAATACTTGAATTTCAGTGTTCCGGTGGCTATCCATTAGATGGCAGTATTGTCCTGTTTAACTTCTCCGTTCATGATGAGTATATCATTTCGGCCACCGTGTTCAATGGAGAAGTCTGTTCTACATATTTACAGGCAACATACACCTTCCCCTTCGAACTGTCCTGGATGAACTGAGATTATTGTTTCCATTCGTTTGATTTCGTTAGGCAAGCTGTTTATATTGTGGGAAAGCGGACGTGAGAACAGGCTGTCCCCACTCAGTCTCAGGTCCGCATTGAGCTGGAGGGGGCGTGGCCTCCAGCTCCGGCTGAATACCGGGAGTTTGTTGGGAGAAAATCTCTGCCGGGAGGTTGTCGGGAGAGGCGCTGAATACCGGGATTCTCCCGCTAAAAACGGGAGGGTTGGCAAGTATGATATATATATATATATGTATGTATGTGTATATGTATGTATGTATATATGTTTAATTGTTTATATATGTATGTATAAGTTGGCCCGTTGTGTAAATTGTAAATAAAAACAGAATACAACGATTTGAGTGTTGTTAAAAGGAAAGGCCATGTAACACAGTGGTAAAAATGCCCATGTGACAACTTTTTTGTAATGTGTTTCTGCCATTAAATTCTAAGTTAATGATTATTTGCAAAAAAAAAATTTAAAAAATAGGTTTTTCAGTCCGAACATGAAATATCTTGTCTTTGCAGTCTATTCAATTGAAAATAAGTCGAAAATAATTTGCAAATCATTGTATTCTGTTTTTATTTACCATTCACACAACGTGACAACTCCACTGCTTTTGGCTTTTGTATATAGTTCAAATAAACCATCGAATGCCCCAAATTGAGGAGGACATTTGAGTGTATGCTAACTTCTGACCTCAGCTGTGGTTGGAGCACTTTTTCTCTCCTTTCCCTGATGGACTCAAGAACAATAGCAAGCGGCGGCGGGCGAGGAGGAGGGAGGGTGGAAGGAAAAGGGGGGCCTCCACAGCAGAGGGCCAGGTGTCAATCACCTCCTCAGGTGGGCTTGGGAGACGCTACAGCGGCCCGGTAATATCTAGGGGGAATTAAAAATACACTGGAGGAGAGGAGGAGAGGAAACGGGACAAAGAGGCTGAGCTGGAAGATGGGCCTGCATGATACAAAAGGAGGATTCAAAGTAGATCCTTTCAAAGTCATTACCTGCCACAAATTACTTGGGCAACAAGCTTAAAATAAGTAAATAAATCAGCATGCATGGAGGAGCAACTGGGGAGATGCGAGAGGGATGAGAAATCGATGGACAAACAAGTCAGAGGGCGCTTGCAAAATATATAAAAAAAAGGAACCCAAAGGTGGGAACATTGAGCATTTAAAGAAATTCAGTTGAACAAGGGGCGAGGGGGGGGGGCTGCACAAAAGCGCCTGAGGGTCAGAGGAGGGGCGAGTGTGGCGCGGGCGCCCCGGCCCACAATGCCCTGCGGCCCGTTAGGCTTGAGTGACCACATCAAGTCAGGAGGCGAGCGGCGAAACACTGGCAAGACCTGATAGCTTTAAGTCAGGAGGATTACATTCGCCCTCTCTCTCCGGCTATACTTACTTTTTTTTTTTTTACTTCAGACCCCCTCCCCTCCTCGCACGCCGTCCCATGTCGTCCAATCAGTGAAAAGGAGGACCAAAGAATTACTAATAGTCTGCTTTTAATGTTTCAAGTAGTAAACTGGAGGAGAGCGTGAGGCCCGCAAACTCGGCACCAAGGTAAACAGGTCAATAGTATTGATCCTCATTCCCAGTCTCTGACACACACACACACACACACACACACACACACACACACACACACACACACACACACACACACACACACACACACACACACACACACACACACACACACACACACCCCGTCTTGTATTTCTTACCTTCTTGAGACCTCCGAAACATGCCTGCCTCTTTCAGACCAGCCTTTGTAGATATATAAAGATGTGTATTTACAACATTAATAATATATACATACTATGCAAATATAAAAAAGATTGTTGTGAAAAAATGAGTTGGAATTTCACAAGAAAAAGGTCACAGTTTCACAAGAAAAACTTGGAATTTTTTCAATACTGTAATATAAGTCGGCATTTTACTCAACGCGAGTCAAAATGTTACAAGAAAAACTGAACATTTGTGCAATATTATAATAAAAGTTGGAATTTTACTCAATAACAGGCACAATTTTACTAAGTCGTAATTTTACTCGACAAATGTCATAGTTTTATAAGAAAACGTAATAAATAAAAAGAAGGCAATATTATAATAATAATCAGAATTTTAGTTGGCAAAATTATGACAAAAGTCTTAATTTTACTCAAAAAATGTCAATATTTTACAAGAACAACAAAAAATGGCAATATTGTGATAAAAGTCAGAATTTGATAACAAAAATGTCACAATTTTGCATTAAAAAGTAATTATTTTACATGAAAAAATTTCCGAGAAAATATTGCAATATTACAGAAGCAGAAATTATATGAGAAATTGTTCCCAATTTAATGAGAAAAAAATCGACACATTGTGAGATAAAAAAAAAGTTAAACATGTTTTGTTTGTAATTGGTTTTTAATCTTCATTGTATACTTCAGGTTATTACAGTATGTCTATATATACATATTTTTTTTATTTTGTTTTATTAATTTTGGCTAACGGGGGCGTATTTCAATTTCTTACACACACTTGCTATTACATATGTTGGCCAGAGGGGGAGCACTTCAAAATTTTACACACACTTGTTATTTCATATGTTGACCCTCAACCCAAGTCAAAATGTTACAGGAAAAACTGAACATTTGTGCAATGTAATGATAAAAGTTGGAATTTTACTCAATAACAGTCACAATTTTACAAGAAAAAGCTGAACATGTTGGCAATTTTATGAAAATAGTCGTAATTTTACTCGACAAAAGTCACAATTTTATAAGAAATGTTTAACATTTTGGCAATATTATAGTAAAAATCAGTATTTTACTTGGCAAAATTATGACAAAAGTCATAATTTTACTAAAAAAATGTCACTATTTTACAAGATCAACAAAAAAATGGCAATATTGTGATAAAAGTCAGAATTTGATAAGACAAATGTCACAATTTTGCATTAAAAAGTGATAATTTTACATGAAAACATTTCCGAGAAAATATTGCAATATTACAGAAACAGAAATGATATGAGAAATTGTTCCCAATTCTATGAGAAAAAAATCAACACATTGTGAGATTAAAAAAAAGTTAAACATGTTTTGTTTGTAATTGGTTTTTAATCTTCATTATATACTTCAGGTTATTACAGTATGTCTATATATACATATTTTTTTTTATTTTGTTTTATTAATTTTGGCTAACGGGGGCGTATTTCAATTTCTTACACACACTTGTTATTACATATGTTGGCCAGAAGGGGAGCACTTCAAAATTCTACACACACTTATTATTTCATATGTTGACCCTCAACCCAAGTCACAATTTTACAAGAAAAAGCTGAACATGTTGGCAATTTTATGAAAATAGTCGTAATTTTACTCAACAAAAGTCACAATTTTATAAGAAATGTTTAACATTT
>NC_084741.1:2542468-2566222 GCF_033978785.1 Entelurus aequoreus | reverse complement strand
ACCGGTTGGAAATTCCCAAGTAAAAAAGTCCCATCATAATACTCATTTGTATATACTAGCCTTTAAATAGACCCCCCCTTTTACACCAGTTGATCTGCCGTTTCTTTCTGCTCTGCCCCCTCTCGCTCCTGGAGGGGGGGGGGGGGGGGCACAGGTTCGGTGGCCACGGATGAAGTGCTGGCTGTCCAGAGTCGGGACCCGGGGTGGACCGCTCGCCTGTAAATCGGTTGGGGACGTCTCTGCGCTGCTGACCTGTCTCCGCTCGGGATGGTCTCCTGCTGGCCCCACTATGGAATGGACTCTTACTATTATGTTAGAACCACTATGGACTGGACTCTCCCACTATTATATTATATCCACTATGGACTGGACTCTCACACTATTATGTTAGATCCACTATGGACTGGACTCTCTCACTATTATGTTAGACACACTATGGACTGGACTCTCACACTATTATGTTAGATCCACTATGGACTGGACTCTCACACTATTATGTTAGATCCACTATGGACTGGACTCTCACTATTATGTTAGATCCACTATGGACTGGACTCTCACACTATTATGTTAGATCCACTATGGACTGGACTCTCACTATTATGTTAGATCCACTATGGAATGGACTCTCACACTATTATGTTAGATCCACGGTATAGCTCGGTTGGTAGAGCGGCCGTGCCAGCAACTTGAGGGTTGCAGGTTCGGTCCCCGCTTCCGCCATCCTAGTCACTGCCGTTGTGTCCTTGGGCAAGACACTCTACCCACCTGCTCCCAGTGCCACCCACACTGGTTTAAATGTAACTTAGATATTGGGTTTCACAATGTAAAGTGCTTTGAGTCACTTGAGAAAAAGCGCTATATAAATGTAATTCACTTCACTTCACTATTATGTTAGATCCACTATGGACTGGACTCTCTCACTATTATGTTAGACCCACTATGGACTGGACTCTCTCACTATTATGTTAGATCCACTATGGACTGGACTCTCACACTATTATGTTAGACCCACTATGGACTGGACTCTCTCACTATTATGTTAGATCCACTATGGACTGGACTCTCTCACTATTATGTTAGATCCACTATGGACTGGACTCTCTCACTATTATGTTAGACCCACTATGGACTGGACTCTCTCACTATTATGTTAGATCCACTATGGACTGGACTCTCACACTATTATGTTAGATCCACTATGGACTGGACTCTCACTATTATGTTAGATCCACTATGGACTGGACTCTCACTATTATGTTAGATCCACTATGGACTGAACTCTCTCACTATTATGTTAGATCACTATGGACTGGACTCTCACTATTATGTTAGATCCACTATGGACTGAACTCTCTCACTATTATGTTAGATCCACTATGGACTGACTCTCACTATTATGTTAGATCCACTATGGACTGGACTCTCACACTATTATGTTAGATCCACTATGGACCGGACTCTCACTATTATGTTAGATCCACTATGCCACTATGGACTGGACTCTCACACTATTATGTTAGATCCACTATGGACTGGACTCTCACTATTATGTTAGATCCACTATGGACTGGACTCTCTCACTATTATGTTAGACCCACTATGGACTGGACTCTCTCACTATTATGTTAGATCCACTATGGACTGACTCTCACTATTATGTTAGATCCACTATGGACTGGACTCTCTCACTATTATGTTAGACCCACTATGGACTGGACTCTCACTATTATGTTAGATCCACTATGGACTGAACTCTCTCACTATTATGTTAGATCCACAATGGACTGGACTCTCACTATTATGTTAGATCCACTATGGACTGGACTCTCACACTATTATGTTACATCCACTATGGACCGGACTCTCACTATTATGTTAGATCCACTATGCCACTATGGACTGGACTCTCACACGATTATGTTAATTCCACTATGGACTGGACTCTCACACTATTATGTTAGATCCAGTATGGACTGGACTCTCACACTATTATGCTAAATCCACTATGGACTGGACTCTCACACTATTATGTTAAATTAACTATGGACTGGACTCTCACACTATTATGTTAAATCCACTATGGACTGGACTCTCACACTATTATGTTAAATCAACTATGGACTGGACTCTCACACTATTATGTTAGATCCAGTATGGACTGGACTCTCACAATATTATGCTAGATCCACTTGAGGTCCATTGCACCGGTCGCCCTAGGGGGGGAGAGTCTCCCCACATCTGCGGTCTTCTCTAAGCAAATTAAATTAGCCTGAATATACCTACAAACAAGGCATAATGATGCAATATGTACATACAGCTAGCCTAAACAGCATGCTAGCATAGATTAGCTTGCAGTCATGCACTGACCAAATATGCCTGATTAGCACTCCAGCAAACCAATAAAATCAACAAAGCTCACCTTTGTGCATTCACGCACAGTATAAAACATTTGGTGGACAAAATAAAAAAAAGAGAAGGAGTGGCATAAATCACGTCGGAGATAGTTGTACATGGAAACAAACTGTGATGAGTTCAAGGATGGCTGAAATTAGTAGGACAAAACGGTGCTCGCCAAATGTTCTCATCAGTGAAGCATGTATAACTTCCGTTGTACATGTGCAATGACAATAAAGACCATCCCTATCCTATCCTAACATCAACAGTGGGATTTCTAACAATTAGGAAGGTTTGTGTCATGTTTGTTTTCCTACAGGAACTATATCAAAACAAAAAAATATATGTTTTTCTTCATCTTTTTCCATTTTCACACATCTCTGAAAGAGGTCCAGGGAGACCCTCTAGAGCTGCGGGCTGCGGACCCCCGTCCTAATCCTATGGTTCTCTCTGGCCAGGATTACGCCAACGACACTCAACTGATCTCCACGAGGATGGCGCCAAATAAGAACGCGCTAATTCTGGTGTTAACTTAGTTACAGGAGTCATTTTGTGTTCAGATTATCGACTCTGGTTCAGACCAATTCAGCTTCTCGCCTACTCCTCAGTTTCAGGTAAAAAAAACAAAAAAAAACAGGCCTGATCCTCAGACTAAGCTCTTCGGCTCTTGCTCAGCTTCCTGCATGGACTCCATCTACGAGCCCCCCTCCCCCCCGCCACAACCCTCCTCGCCTCCACGTTGCTCTCACATCTCGCTGCACTGCTTGACAGCTTCATCTGATCCACACGACTTTGGGCAAGACTATCTGGCATCCCGCCCGACCCCCGCAGGACTGGAAATCCCACGGTTCATCCACACTAAGGTCTCCTGTACTACTTCTTCCCAGCAGCTATCCGTCTTTGGCAAGAGTGTGGGTTTCACTCGCGAACACGGGTAAGACTCCTGTGTCGCGGTAATACTTAAACACGTTTGAAAGAAGAGGTTGCATCACAGAGTATCTCACAAAAGTGAGTCCAGCCCTCATTTTTCAGCAAACATTTGTATCGTATTTTGTCAAGGAACAACCACCCAGATAATGCAACCACACAGTTCTAGGGAAATTGGCTTGTTATTGGAAGTTTGGCTGGATATTAGGGTTGTATGGTATACCAGTACTAGTATAGTACAGTAATACTAATGAATCATACACTGTAAAAAAAAAAATCCTATTTTTATGGTTAATTTACTCTAAATTTCTACTGTAATTTTTCTATTTTTTTAAAATAGTTTATAAAACTGTAGAATTGAAGACATTATCTGTAAATAAACAATCCGCCTGTTATTTTAAGTAATATGCCAGTAATGACAAACTATGTATATTTCTTTTTTTTTTTTTACAGAAAAATACCAAATTAATTATATATAGCAGGGGTCACCAACGCGGTGCCCGCGGGCACCAGGTAGCCCGTAAGGACCAGATGAGTAGCCCACCGGCCTGTTCTAAAAATAGCTCAAATAGCAGCA
Organism: Entelurus aequoreus; assembly: GCF_033978785.1. NCBI lineage: Eukaryota > Metazoa > Chordata > Actinopteri > Syngnathiformes > Syngnathidae > Entelurus > Entelurus aequoreus. The sequence goes on along the minus strand of NC_084741.1, from coordinate 2,562,321 downwards.
CTTACCAGTGAGCTGCCTCTGTTTTTTAAATGTTATTTATTTACTAGCAAGCTGGTCTCGCTTTGCCCGACATTTTTAATTCTGAGAGAGACAAAACTCAAATAGAATTTGAAAATCCAAGAAAATATTTTAAAGACTTGGTCTCCACTTGTTTAAATAAATTCATTATTTGTTCTACTTTGCTCCTTATAACTTTCAGAAAGACAATTTTAGAGACAAAATACAACCTTAAAAATGATTTTAGGATTTTTAAACACATATACCGTTTTTACCTTTTAAATTCCTTCCTCTTCTTTCCTGACAATTTAAATCAATGTTCAAGTATTTTTATTTTTTTTAATTGTAAAGAATAATAAATACATTTTGATTTAATTCTTCATTTTAGCTCCTGTTTTTTCGACGAAGAATATTTGTGAAATATTTCTTCAAACGTATTATGATTAAAATTCAAAAAAAATATTCTGGCAAATCTAGAAGATCTGTAGAATCAAATTTAAATCTTATTTCAAAGTCTTTTGAATTTATTTTAAAATTTTTGTTCTGGAAAATCTAGAAGAAATAATGATTTGTCTTTGTTAGAAATATAGCTCGGTCCAATTTTTTATATATTCTAACAAAGTGTAGATTGGATTTTAACCTATTTAAAACATGTCATCAAAATTCTAAAATTAATCTTAATCAGGAAAAATTACTAATGATGTTCCATAAATTCTTTTTTTTAAGTTTTTCTCTTCTTTTTTTCAGTTGAATTCTGAATTTTAAAGAGTCGAAATTGAAGATAAACTATGTTTCAAAATTTAATTGTCATTTTTTTCGTGTTTTCTCCTCTTTTAAACCGTTCAATTAAGTGTAAATATCATTAATTATTAATAATAACATAGAGTTAAAGGTAAATTGAGCAAATTGGCTATCTCTGGCAATTTATTTAAGTGTGTATCAAACTGGTAGCCCTTCGCATTAATCAGTACCCAAGAAGTAGCTCTTGGTTTCAAAAAGGTTGGTGACCCCTGATATATAGCATTTTCTGTTTTCTTAAATTACTTTCAAATTCATGTAAAATGACTAATTATCTTTCAGTAAATATGTAGCTTGTTATATAAAAGTCTATGTCCATACTAACAATCTAACACAGGGGTGTCAAACTCAAATACAGAGTGGGCCAAACTTTTAAACTGAACAAAGCCGCGGGCCAAGGTTGAACAAATTAACCTTTAACGTACTCTACGAGCTATCGTCACGTCCGATTTCCATCCATTCTAACATCGTTCAGACCCAGTCACAAGAAACGTGCGGCTTCTGTAAGCACACACGAGCGAATACAATACATACTTCATCAACAGCGATACAGTTTACACTGAGGGTGAAGTATAAAAAACTTTAACACTGTTCGAAATATACGCCACACTGTGAATCCACACCACATAAGAATGACAAACGCATTTCGGAAGAACATCCGCACCGTAACACAACATAAACACAACAGAACAAATACCCAGAATCCTTTGCAGCACTAACTCTTCCGGGACGCTACAAAATACACCCCCGCTAACACCAAACCTCCCCCCCCCACACACACACACCTTGTAGCATCCCGGAAGAGTTAGTGCTGCAAAGGGTTCTGGTTTGGTGTGGATTCACAGTGTGGCGTATATTTCTAACAGTGTTAAAGTTTGCTATTCGGCTACCCTCAGTGTGACCTGTATCGCTGTTGATGAAGTATGCATTGCATTCTAATGTGTGTGCGTGTAGAAGCTACACATGTTATGTGACTGGTTCAGCGCTGGCTGGCTGGCTGGCTGGCTGGCTGGCTGGCTGGCTGGCTGGCTGGCTGGCTGGCTGGCTGGCTGGCTGGCTGGCTGGCTGGCGTTTGGAAGACTCCCGGGAGGATCGGCGGGCCAGCTTTAGTGCTAATTTGATATCGCCTCAAGGACCAAGTGAAATTACATGGCGGGCCAGAGTTTGACACCCATGCTGTAGAATGAAGGTATTTTTCTGCAGAACTGTTTGCATCGTCACTTTATTAAAGGTGATTGATCTTAACAATTCAGAAAAAAATCTGTAAAATAATGGTATTTTTCTGTGGAACTGCCAGCATTGTCACTTCATTAAAGGTGTTTGATCGTAATAATTTGGAAAAACTCTGTAGAATAAAGGTATTTTCCTGCAGAACTGTTTGCATCGTCGTTTGCATCTTAATAATTTAGTAAAAATCTGTGAAATTACGATACTTTTCCGCAAAACGTTTCATGAAAATGTCTGTAAATGTAATGTTTTTGATCATTATTTGGTTTAGACTGTTTTACTTTAATTGTATGGTTTTCGTTTGGCAGCCGTAGCTGCCAGTAGATGACCGTTTTTTTTACAGATTTTTTTTTTTACAGTGTATTTGGTACTATTCCACCTCTAAAATGTACCGGTCAATAGCAATTTGTGTTTGACACTTGCCTTTGTATGAGAAGTGCTATATAAATAAAGATTGATTTGATGTACTAAAGCCTTATACCGACTACTTTCTATAATATTGTCTATTGTAAGCATACTTGCCAACCTTGAGACCTCCGATATCGGGAGGTGGGGGGCGGGGGCGGCGTTGTCGGGGATGGGGGGTCGTGGTTGGGGCGGGGGGTGGTTGGGGGCGTGGTTAAGGGCGTGGTTAAGAGGAGAGTAAATTTACAGCTAGAATTCACCAACTCAAGTATTTCATATATATATATATATATATATATATATATATATATATATATATATATATATATATATATATATATATATATATATATATATATATATATATATATATATATGTATGAAATACTTGACTTTCAGTGAATTCTAGCTATTTATATATATATATATATATATATATATATATATATATATATATATATATATATATATATATATATATATATATATATATATATATATATATATATATATATATATATATATATATATATATGTATATATATGTTTATATATATATATATATATATATATATATATATATATATATATATATATATATATATATATATATATATATATATATATATATATATATATAAATATATATATATATATATATATATATATATATATATATTTTATTATACATATAAATAAAATAAATACTTGAATTTCAGTGTCCTGGAGGCTATCCAGTAGATGGCAGCATTATCCCGTTTAACTTCTCCGTTCATGAATGAGTATATCATTTCGGCCACCGTGATCAATGGAGAAGTCAGTTTTACAAAATGTACAGGCAACATACCCCTACCCCTTCGAGCTGTCCTGGATGAACTGAAACTATTGTTTCCATTCGTTTTGGAACTTGCAAGCGTATTTCTTCATCTTGCTCGTCGACGGCGTCGCCATGTCTGTAACTTCCTCGTTCTTCTGCTTCGTCTCCTTGTTGTGTGCGCAGTTGTGCACTCTACTCTCTAAAAGCCCTAGATGTTATGACGTCATTGGGCAGGCGAGCTGTTTATATTGTGGGAAAGCGGACGTGAGAACAGGCTGTCCCCACTCAGGTCCGCATTGAGCTGGAGGGGGCGTGGCCTCCAGCTCCGGCTGAATACCGGGAGTTTGTAGGGAGAAAATTTCTGCCGGGAGGTTATCGGGAGAGGCGCTGAATACCGGGAGTCTCCCGCTAAAAACGGGAGGTTTGGCAAGTATGATTGTAAGGAACACCAAGAGGGTTAAAGAGGGACTCAATTAATTGTCTGGCGTAGACGCAACAAAAACTACAGGAGCTGCTCGCCATCTCCCAGCATGCACTGCATACCCCCCCCTCTCCATCCTGCCCGCCACTCCACTCCATGCCTCTCACTGCCTGTCAATATCCTCGTCTGGTGGACAGTCATTTATACCCATTTGCAAGGTTAATTGCCGTTTCATTGGTGTCTATTTGTGCCATAAAAAAGCCTCGTTAGGGGGCGAGTTAATAAAGTGACAGTGGAGAGGTAATTACCGCCTACGATTTTACTGCCGAGCGGGATGAACTGAAGAGGATGTGGTGTTTTGTCATTTGACTCATGAATAATGGTCGGAGTTGAGGATAGAGGTGCAGAAAGCTGAAGAAGAATCCGGCGAGACAGGATTGTTTAACAAAACAATTACCATATTTTCCGGACCATAGGGTGCACCAGATTTTAAGGCGCACTGCCGATGAGCGGGTCTAGTCAGGTCTATTTTCATACAAAAGGCGCACCGGACTATAAGGCACATTAAAGGGGTCTACATAACATGTAATGGTGGTTTGTCCCGTGAAAAAACGTCCGACCAGAACTCTCTAAGTTCCTTGGGTGAATAAAATTAACTCACTACACCGGTATGTTTTAGCGCTTTCATGGTGAGTTTACTGACGGATATAAGTAAGAACTTTACACTACTTTAGAAATGGCAACAGCGGAGGATGAATGTCACACAACAAGAACATAGAGAAAAATAAGAAGCTTATCGACTACAAAGGCAGAGGCGCGCAATTTTTCAGGACTTATGCAGATCCCAAATACAGATCAGCAGGTACCTGAAGGTAAGAAAATTTGCTTTTGCATATAATTGCGAAACAAAACGCCAGATAATATGTCTTACCTTATGCACACCATAATAATACTCCCATGTTGAAGCACAGTACAATCCATCAAGTGGTGTGGCTTCATAGCTTACCAAAGTCCTACTAAACCATGTTGAAAGATTTTTGAGCGCCGTGGGTAATGTTCTATATTTTCAATGGAACATATAAAATGTTGGTGTTGTTTACTTGAGTCATAGTGCAGTCTACACGTTAGGGATGTCCGATAATATCGGACAGCCGATGTTATCGGCCGATAAATGCTTTAAAATGTAATATCGGAAATGATCGGTATCGGTTTCAAAAAGTACAATTTATGACTTTTTAAAACGCCGCTGTACGGAGTGGTACACGGACGTAGGGAGAAGTACAGAGCGCCAATAAACCTTAAAGGCACTGCCTTTGCGTGCCGGCCCAACCACATAATATCTACGGCTTTGCAAGGCATACTTGGTCAACAGCCATACTGGTCACACAGAGGGTTGCCGTACAAACAACTTGAACACTGTTACAAAAACGCGCCACACTGTGAACCCACGCCAAACAATAATGGCAAACACATTTCGGGAGAACATCCGCACCGTAACACAACATAAACACAACAGAACAAATACCCAGAACCCCTTGCAGCACTAACTCTTCCTGGACGCTACAATATACACCCCCCGCTACCCCCTACCCCCCACCTCAACACTGCCCCCCCCCCAACCCCGCCTACCTCAACCTCCTCATGCTCTCTCAGGGAGAGCATGTCCCAAATTCCAAGCTGCTGTTTTGAGGCATGTTAAAAAAAATAATGCACTTTGTGACTTCAATAATAAATATGGCAGTGCCATGTTGGCATTTTTTTCCATAACTTGAGTTGATTTATTTTGGAAAACCTTGTTACATTGTTTAATGCATCCAGCGGGGCATCACAACAACATTCACGACTGTATATATCGGTATCGGTTGATATCGGAATTGGTAATTAAGAGTTGGACAATATCGGAATAACAGATATCGGCAAAAAAGCCATTATCGGACATCACTACATCTGTAAGTGCAAAGTAAAACTCTACTATGCAAAGCGAAAGCCATTTATCAACAACACCCAGAAACGCCGCCGGCTTCGCTGGGCCCGAGCTCGTCTAAAATGGACTGATGCAAAATGGATTCAGTTGAATATAAGTTGAAAAGGATTTGCAAATCATTGTATTCTGGTTTTATTTACGATTTACACAACGTGCCAATTTCACTGGTTTTGGGTCACGTAGTTGTCCATTAGTCATTGACTATTTTGTGGATTTTGCTAAAAGTTCCTTCATTTTAGCTGGCATGTCTTCCAGCCCATAGGGGGCGCCACAAAAACATGAGGGCACCTCATTATAATGCAGTGCAGTCTTAGAGGTTCCCCCGTACTTGTGCAAGGATAACGCATCCATTTTTCGCACCCTTCGTTAAAATCATTAGCGACGCTAAGTCTCCAAATTGTTGTAAGGTCAAAGCCGTGCGCAGGATTCCCGCGATGACGCCGCCTTTTTTGATTGATGCGGACTAGACATGAGCTCAGAGCGAGGCAGTGTGGGAGCAGCCGGAGACAAAAGGGGAGGAGGGCGATAGGTGGAGGGAAGATGGAGAGGAATACAATGAAGTGGCTTAGCGCTGCCGAGCCTTCCCAAATCCTTTGCGTGCGAGCTCACGCGGCGAGGGGGAAAAGAGTCGACTCTTAGGCCGCTGTTTGCTCGGCACGCTACCTCGGCGACACCGGCGAGGGGAGGTTGCGTTGCCACATCTGGGCTGGGATGTCGGGGGATCGCGTCGGGATATACCAGGGGGATAAGGAAAGTAAACATACACCTTTTTATTCAGTTTGAACACAGGAACTCAAGCGAGTAGTCGTGTTGGAGTCAAGACCACATAAACCCAGACCAAGTCAAGGCGGAGGCTTTGAGAGGCTAACTGTTACGGTTTGCAGGGGAAGGTGACGGCAACAGACACTAGAGGGCACTAATGTACAATGATTTACTACTTACGTATAAAATACTACACGGTTTAGCTCCAGCCTATTTCGCCGATTGTATTGTACCATATGTCCCGACAAGAAATCTGCGTTCAAAGAACTCCGGCTTATTAGTGATTCCCAGAGCCAAAAAAAAGTCTGTGGGCTATAGAGCGTTTTCTATTGGGGCTCCAGTACTCTGGAATGCCCTCCCGGTAACAGTTAGAGATGCTACCTCAGTAGAAGCATTTAAGTCCCATCTTAAGACTCATTTGTATACTCTAGCCTTTAAATAGACCCCCTTTTTAGACCAGTTGATCTGCCGTTTCTTTTCTTCTCTCCTCTGCTCCCCTATCCCTCGGGAAGGGGAGTTGCACAGGTCTGGTGGCCATGGATGAAGTGCTGACTGTCTAGAGTCGGGACCCTGGGTGGACCGCTAGTCTGCGCTTCGGTTGGGGACATCTCTGCGCTGCTGACCCGTCTCCGCACGGGACGGTTTCCTGCTGGCCCCACTATGGACTGGACTCTCGCTGATGTGTTGGATCCACTGTGGACTGGACTTTCACAATATTATGTCAGACCCACTCGACATCCATTGCTTTCGGTCTCCCCTAGAGGGGGGGGGGGGGGGGGGGGGGGGGTTACCCACATATGCGGTCCTCTCCAAGGTTTCTCATAGTCATTCACACCGACGTCCCACTGGGGTTAGTTTTTCCGCCCGTATGTGGGCTCTGTACCGAGGATGTCGTTGTGGCTTGTGCAGCCCTTTGAGACACTTGTGATTTAGGGCTATATAAATAAACATTGATTGATTGATTGATTTATGTATTATATATATAGTTAGTATATATAATAATAAAAAACAACACTAAATATACGAACTAAGGAAATGGAGTGTGACAAAAACCAAGAGTGTGTATGGTGTAAGACTACGTGCAGTATTTAACTGAGGTGTGTGTTACCAAATGTTGTCAAGAGACGAGGAAGCCTAGGGGAGAGAGAAGTCTACGAGTCCGAGTCCAATGCGAGGGAAGTCAAGAATCGAGGGAGGCAGTCAGAGTCCAGAGGGAGATCCTGGGGAAAAGTGAGACGCACAGCTCACTACAAGGCGACGGAGGGTATGTACAGGAGACTATATTCCGGCGCGCGATGGCAGGTGCTGCAGGTTTATGAAGACCAGGAAGATAATCACCGACAGGTGCGCCGAGTGCCGGTAAATGATTGCAGCTGTCGGCTGCTGCAGGGCGGAGACCATACTTGCCAACCCTCCCGTTTTTAGCGGGAGGATCCCGTTATTCAGCGCCTCTCCCGACAACCTCCCGGCAGAGATTTTCTCCCGACAAACTCCCGGTATTCAGCCGGAGCTGTAGGCCACGCCCCCTCCAGCTCAATGCGGACCTGATTGGGGACAGCCTGTTCTCATGTCCGCTTTCCCACAATATAAACAGCTTGCCTGCCCAATGACGTCATAACATCTACGGCTTTTAGAGAGTAGAGTGCACAACAAGGAGAGAGAGTTCTTGGTTTCTTATGTGGGTTTATTGTTAGGCAGTTTCATTAACGTCCTCCCAGCGCGGTAACAACACACAACAACAGCAGTCACGTTTAGTCTACCGTAAAGCAGTTCGTCTGCCGTAAACAGCAATGTTGTGACACTCTTAAACAGGACAATACTGCCACCTACTGGATAGCCTGCTTAACACTGAAATTCAATTATGTCTTTTATTTATATGTATAATAAAATAAATAAAATAAAATAAATATATATATAGCTAGAATTCACTGAAAGTCAAGTATTTCATACATATATATATATATATATATATATATATATATATATATATATATATATATATATATATATATATATATATATATATATATATGAAATACTTCATTTGGTGAATTCTACCTGTAAATATACTCTCCTCTTAACCACGCTCTTAGCCACGCCCCAACTAAACCCCCACACCCCCACGCCCCCACCTCCCGATATTGGAGGTCTCAAGGTTGGCAGCGGCGCATCCCTGGTTGTGCACCGCGGCCGTGGGCGTGTCCCAAGGTGCGACAAGACGAGCGCAAGAATGAGGGCGCATTGGAATGCCGTGACACTAAAACCGAGTAAAACCAAGACGATGTCAAGACTAAAACCAGGTAAAGGCATGTACCGTGTTTTTCGGACTATAAGGAACACTTAAAATCACTTAAAAAGCCTTTAACCCGGTGCACCTAATATACGGTTTAATTTTGGTTGTGCTTACCGACCTCGAAGCAATTTTATTTGGTACATGGTGTAATGATAAGTGTGACCAGTAGATGACAGTCACACATAGGAGATGCGTGTAGACTGCGCTATGCCGCCAGTAAACAACACCAAAACTTAAAATGTTGCATTGAAAATAAAGAACATTACACACGGCACTCAAAAATCTGTCAAAATGTTTTAGTAAGACTTTGAAGCCACACCGCTTGGTGGATTGTCGGCCCATTACGTCTACCGTAGTCAGAGATACAAGTGTTACTATGGTGTGTGTATAAGGACCGCAAAATGGCAGTGTGGGGTGGCGTGGCCTGCGGACCTGCAGCGAAGCGGGGTGTGCCCGGACCGGCTTCGAGATCAGCGACAGGTGCGTAGATGACACAGCTGAGAGGGTTTGTCTGATCACCTGTCGCTCTGTTGAAGGCAGCAGTCGGGAAGGAGAGGGGGAGAGTTGTTGATGGTGGTTGATGGGTATATATATATATATATATATATATATATATATATATATATATATATATATATATATATATATATATATATATATATATATATATATATATATATATATATATATATATATATATATATAATTACATATATATATATATATATATATAAATATATAATTACATATATATATATATATATATATATATATATATTTTATATATATACAGTATATATATATATACTCTGTATATATATATATATATATATATATATTTTATATATACAGTATATATATATATATATATATATATATATATATATATATATATATATATATATATATATATATATATATTTTTTTTTTTTTATATATATACAGTATGTACACATATATATATATATATATATATAATTTATATATACAGAGTATATATATATATATATATATATATATATATACAGTATATATACACACACACACACACACACACATATATATAAATATATATATATATATAAATATATATATATATGTATATATATATATATATATATATATATATATATATATATATATGTATATATATATATATATATATATATATATATATATATATATACATATTTATATATATATATTTATATACACACATATATATATATATATATATATATATATATATATATATATATATATATATATATACTCTCAGAAGAAAAATGTTTGTAAACCCTTGTATGTAATATGCAAAATAAAATATTTTGATGTTTTCTTTTTTTTAATTTGAAAATAGGAATATTTTTTTAATCTATGTTGAATACATGTATCATTCCTTAGTTTAGAAAAAAAATCCGCTTTTCCCTCTGGGGGTTGCAGGGGGTGCAGGAGCCTATCCCAGCTGCATTCGGGCGGAACATCAGAATCATTTTTATACATCATTTGTATTCAGTTCTCCTGGAGTTTGTTGATGTCATGCTGTTAAAACCATCTTGCACACGTATACAAAAAATAACATTTTAAAAGTGGGTTCTACTTAAAAAACGTGTGAAAATGGAAGTGACAAAATGCATTGAAAATTACAATTATTTGTCATGAATGTATACGTCCAAAACAAGTTTTTACATTGTTTTAACAAACTCAGCATCTGAACATTCACCTAAACTTCAATTCTGTCCCAATACGAACCTTGTGAAATACATTCTGCACTTTGAGCTCGGCTTCCACGCTTCTGTGGAACCATCCCAGCTAAGTGATCAGGGAAGGGCGTCCACTCCAGACACAGCAGCAACACTACTTACTGCATTTTGTCAGACTCAGCAACAAATCAGACAGTTGGAAAAAAAAAAAAAAAAAAAAAAAAAAAAAAAGATAGGAAGTAAAGAGGAGAGGGAGGGCAGGATGACGGTGAGGCGGGGCAGAGGGGGAGGGGGGGGGTGTTATCGATTTTCCTTCAGAGCTCCATGTGGGCCACTTTCATCGATTAGGAAGGAGAAAGCAGTAGCCTTGTTCCCTCCCTCTCCGGGCCCTTTGTCCGTGAAGAGAGCGATATAATGGCCCTTTGAGAGGGACTGAAGGAGGGAGAAGACAGGAGATGGAGGACAGAGGAGGCCACAGACAAGATGGAAGAGAGGAGCGAGGGAGGCGGGGGGAGGTAAAGAAAGACACCAAGGCGAGAAGAGAAAAGTCTCAATGACAAAAGGTCGGGGCAGCTGGGCTTAGGGCGACGGGGACCAAAGGGAGCAGCGGGATAATCTGCTAAAGCCCAGAAAGGAGAGATTCAGCATGCGCGCCACCCTCGTAGGGCCTGAGAGCAAATTTGCACATAAATAAGGAGCCAACTTTGCTTTGAACGCCAGGTCGAGGGAGAAAGCATCACACGCACACACACACACACACACACACACACACACACACACACACGGAGGAGGGAGGGAGGGAAGTGGTCCGGGTTCTAGTATGTTCTCAGCTGGGTACAGCAACTCTTATTTTTTTTTTTACATTGGAGAAAGTAAGCAAAATATTTATCATTTATCCCCACGGATGAGTTTCTCTACTGACACCCAGGGGACCAGAGTGTGTGTTTTTTGATCCCGGGTTCAAATCCCGGACAAGCCCCCAAAGTGCAACAAGTTTTGTTTGGATCCTATTTTTTGACAGTTCATTAAAAAAACCAGGACGTGATATTTTGTCGCAAAAATTAATGTTTAAAAACGCGGATTTCTTTCTGACAGTCACTTCAGGATGCGCCCATTTTCAGGATGCGCCCGTTTTGTGGGCAATTTTATTTACGTGGCTCACCTTCGACAGCGTCTTCTCCCCGTCATCTTTGTGGTAGCGGTGTAGCGTGCAAGGACGGGGGTGGAAGAAGTGTCAAAAGATGGAGCTAACTGTTTTAATGACATTCAGACTTTACTTCAATCGATAACGGAGCAGCATCTCCTCATCCGTGGCTCACTAGTGCAACAACAACGCCCGAAATGTGTCCTGTGAAAAAAAAAAAACGTCCGACCGGAACTCTCTAATAACTTAAGTTCCTTGGGTGAATAATGTCAACTCACTACACAGGTACTTTTTAGCACTTCCATAGCGAGTCGACTCATAGGTATAAGTTAGAACTTTACACTACTTTATATTAGAAATGGCAACAGCGGAAGATGAATGTCACATAACAAGAAGATAGAGAAAAAGAAGAAGCTTATCGACAACACAGACTACAAAGGCAGACGCGCGCACATTTTCAGGACTTATGCAGATCTCAAATAGTCTTTTGTGAGCCCGGTAGACAGATTGGAGCATGTCTTTTATTTCTCATACACAAGTATGGTGTGCTTTCCAGCCATATATACTTAAGGCTCTGTTTGTTCTCTCTCTCTGTCTCCAACTCCAACCATGTGTCTCTGTCCAGCTGCTGCTAATAAGGGCGGCAGGTGATTAGATAACCAGCCCCAGCTGGGCAATCCACTCACCTGCCACTGTCTTCGAGGCCCGTTCTTACACAACCTGCTCCGCTCACACATATACACAAAATAACCAACTTACCGTATTTCCACACCGGATTATAAGGCGCACTGCCGATGAGCGGGTTTATTCAGGTCTATTTTTATACAAAAGGCGCATTGGATCATAAGGCGCATTAAAGGGATCACATTATGATTTCTTTCTAAATGTAAACGACTTCCTTGTGGTCTACATAAAATGTAATGGTGGTTCTTTGGTCAAAATGTTGCATAGAAGATGTCGCTTTCTGACAGTCGCTTCAGGATGTGCCGTTTTGTGGGCGGTCTTATTTACGTGACTCCACTTCAACAGTGTCTTCTCCCCGTCATCTTTTGTTGTAGCGGTGGAGCGTGCAAGGACGGGAGTGGAAGAAGTGTCAAAAGATGGCGCTAACTGTTTTAATGACATTCAGACTTTACTTCAATCAATAACGGAGCAGCATCTCCTCATCCGGAAACAACAACAAGGCCGGAAATGTGTCCCGTGAAAAACCGTCCGACCGGAACTCTCTAATAACTAAAGTTCCTTGGGTGAATAATGTGAACTCACTACACCTGTACTTTTTAGCGCTTCTATAGCAAGTCGACTGACAGATATAATTTAGAACTTTACCCTACTTTATATTAGAAATGGTAACAGCGGAGGATGAATGTCCCATAACAAGAAGATAGTTAAACAGAAGAAGCTTATCGACAAAGGCAGACGCGCGCACATTTTCAGGACTTATGCAGATCTCAAATACACATCAGCAGGTACCAGAAGGTAAGAAAAGTTGGTTTTGCATAATATTGCGAAAAAAAAACACCAGATACACTGTATGTCCACTAATAGGTGCGGTCCTTATACACACACCATAATAATACTCGTACGTTGAAGCATAGTACGTCTGACTACGGTAGCCGTAATGCTCCAACAATAAATTAAGCGGTGTGGCTTCATAGCTTACCAAAGTCATACTAAAACATTTTGACAGATTTTTGAGCGCCGTGTGCAATGTTCTTTATTTTCAATGGAACATGTAAAATGTTGGTGTTGTTTACTTGAGTCATATTGCAGTCTACACGTATCTTTTATGTATGACTGCCATCTACTGGTCACACTTATCATTTCACCATGTACCAAATAAAATAGCTTCGAGGTCGGTAAGCACTAAGGCGCACTAACGATTTGTGAGCAAATGAGAGGATTTTAAATGCGCCTTATAGTCAGAAAAATAGAGTAGTATCGTTGTGGCTTGTGCAGCCCTTTGAGACACTTGTTATTTAGGGGTATTTAAGTAAACTTTGATTGATTGACTGATTTGTTTTAATTATTATACATTTTAATGATGCACACGATACAAGTTAAAGGTGTGATTTCAACGTTGATGATGTGCAATTATTAGGATAATAGAATGAAAGTTATGGCCAACATAAGATAGTTTCCCCAAAATATGCATAGAGGCTATTAAGTGTGTTTTATACAAATCCTTGAATAAGTACTTTTTAAAATAATTGATAACTGCAGCCCTAATTTTGAAAATAACCTGAAAGGGGGCGCCACAGATGATCGAGGTCATAGATATAGATGTCGTATACATGTGGGGGTCCCCACATCTGCGGCCCCTTCCCAGGGTTTTGTCATTTTCCCAAGATCAAGGGATGTCGCCGTGGTTTGTGAAGCCTTTTGAGGCACTTGTGATTAAGGGCTGTACAAATTAGAAAAAAAAGAGGAACATTTCTATCGGCACAAAGTTCTGCCACGCAAGCCCCGAAAGAACATTTTGAAAATGAAGTGCATTTCTACACAATATTTTACCTTTAGATGAATTGTCAGGTTCAAACACTGATGACATCTATTAAACAAACAAAGAAGCAAGGAATTAAACAGAGACATAATTCAATTTAGCTCATTGAGGAGAAACGTCTGAGCTGTGCCCTGAGCTGTTTCTAAGGGGGAGAGGGGTCGTAAACAGCCGCTGCCTTTGGTTACAAAACAGTTCAAAGAAAAGGTGCCTAGAGGGTGTCAGGTCCTGCTTCCTCTCCGCTTTGTCGAGCTCGGTTCAAAACAAAATCTTCCTGTGGATTACAATACATCAAAGAAACCGACACCTTCATGTCACTTCCCATCCTACACGGTGGAGTTTTAATAGCCTTTTGATTGGTAAGATCAAAGACAGCTTTTGTCTGCTCGCCGGGAACTCATTGAAACACAAAGTTTTGTGATAACTTAGATACAATAATTCTGACATGTATTCTCACTTCCCAATCTCTTTTTGACACTTACATGTCTCATTTAGTTTACCACATTTTTTTTTTTTTTTTTGTAGATGATAATTGTCTATCATTCTTATCATAAATTCTATAACATGCATACAAAAAAACTCATAAACCGTTTCCTATTTGGAAACTTGATCCTGTAGCCACACCCCCTCAGGTAATATACGTCCCGTGTTGCATTGTGACCTCTGTTTACATCTGTCACGTCAAAAATATACCTTGGCTACTAATAAACACTCTAAATGTCAAAGTCAAGGCCCCCGGGATGATATTTGATTAGTATTAGAACCGGCCCGCAGGCCACAGCCGCCTGCTGCTGTTTTGCACGCATCAACACTCCATCAGTGTTGGCGCTAGGAATTTTCAAAATGATGTCCCAGGGACCCCATCAAGTCATCAAAATGATTCCCGGGCGCGGCCACCGCTGCTGCTCACTGCTCTCCTCACCTCCCAGGGGTTGATCAAGGGTGATGGGTCAAATGCAGAGAATAATTTCGCCAGACAATCATTGGCACTTTAACTTTAACTTTAAAATGGGGTCCCACAGTACATTTTTGGGGTCCCGCTTTTTTGTAAGCGTTTTGAAGACAGATGATAAATGTATGCATTATCCTGTTATATCTCACATATTGTGTTTGGGAAAAAGGTTGTTATAAACATTATTTAATTCATTTAAAAAAATTAATACAAAAGAAAACACATATTTTTATGCATACGTAAATGTATTCAGTTATAAACATTCATTCACTTTCTTCTTTCCTTCATGGATCTAAACTTTACCGCTGCCGGTATTTTTTTTCAGTAAAGAAAATCTAGCACTCTAACCCCATTTTAATTTATTAACGCATTAGAGAGATCCCGGGTTCAAATCCCGGACAAGCCCCCAAAGTGCAACAAGTTTTGCTTGGATCCTATTTTTTTGATAGTTCATCGAAAAGACCCGGAAGTGATATTTCGACGCGAAAATGAATGTTTAAAAACACGGATTACTTCGTTTTCTGACATTTCGCATGCTTGACGAATACATATTGATTGATTGATTGATACACTGGGTATAAATCCACCTGATGCAGGGTTACAACTAAGACCACAACAAACATGGCAGTGTAAATGAAAACTGTTAGAATATTCATTTTTTGACGCGTGTCCCTTGCAAAATGAGACTCCCAGCGTAGCAAGTGCTTGAAAAGGTAGCGAC
Source organism: Entelurus aequoreus (assembly GCF_033978785.1). Lineage (NCBI taxonomy): Eukaryota > Metazoa > Chordata > Actinopteri > Syngnathiformes > Syngnathidae > Entelurus > Entelurus aequoreus. Next base: position 2,546,597 of record NC_084741.1, on the reverse strand, counting down.
ATGCTCTTGGAAAGGAGGGTTTTTTCTTTATTTTAGTAAAGAGTGGACCACTCGTGGACGTTTGTATCGATCAGCCTTGGGAGTTATGAACTGCCTGTTCAAATTGACAGCAAGTTAGCTAGCTAGAAGGTGCTAACTGTGCTGACCAGCAAGCTTGTTTCGGCACCCCTGATCGTCTCCCAGTCCTGCAACTCAGTGTGGCGTATTTTTACATTTGTGTGTGTGCGTGCAAAACATGACCCAAAACCCAAAACTCTTTGGGTTTGTAATTTGCAAACGACTGCGAGGAAGCTTTTTTGAGAGTGCGCCTGAATTTATTTGCGGTTCACCTGGGACTGAATGTATAGAATAGGAACATAATTGCTCCAATTCTGTTCATTTACCCAAAACTCACGGTTTATACAGCAACAATTCAATTTAATGAACTGGGGTGCGTAAGAAAACAGTAAGGAAAATCTAGCACTCTAATCCCATTTTAATTTATTAACGTTCAAATCCCGGACAAGCCCCCAAATTGCGACAAGTTTTGTTTAGATCCTATTAGTTGATAGTTCATTGAAAAAACCCAGATGTGTTATTTTGACACAAACATTTATGTTTAAAAACGCGGATTTCCTCGGTTCCGAACATTTCGCATGCCTGACGAATAAATATTGATTGATTGATTGATACACTAGATATAAGTCCACCTGATGCAGTGCTACAACTAAAACCACAACAAACATGGCAGAGTCAATGAAAACTGTTAGAATATTCATGTCTTGATGCGTGTCCCTTGCAAAATGAGAATCCCAGTGTAGCAAGTGCTTGAAAAGGTAGCAATGAAGACATGCTCTTGGAAAGGAGTTTTTTTTATTTTAGGAAAGAGTGGACCACTCGTGCACGTTCGTATCGATCAGCCTTGGGAGTTATTAACTGCCTGTCATTTCCCTTTCATGAACAGCTCAATAGCTATTGACTGCGGATGAAAAGCGTGGGCGAGTGGCGGCGGCATTAAGGTTGGACGAGGAGAGGGGCACTCTGGGAGGAGGAGGATCGGGCCCTTGACATGCACCGTCATCAGCCACACCACACATACAGACGGACTCGCAAAGGGCCGAGACAATCAAACGCGTGTTAGCTTATGTAAGAAAAAAACAGTCCGGACGTGATGAGATCAGGGTAAAGACGGTGGATTGGATCGGGGATGAGGATTTGGCCTCCGCCGCCGTCCCCACTGCTAGTGGACACGCAGAGCGCGGCCGCCCTACCAGGCGCAGATAAAAGGGGAGGGCTCGGGGCCTCCTTAATCCCGGCTCATCCCTGTTCCATGTTCTGTAGCTCCCCACAACGCTTAGCGAATATTTCACGCCCGGGCATCCTCCCGCAAGACCTAAACGCAGCATGCTATGGTAACTGGATAAAAACCACGGTCTTTTGTGGCTCACAGGCACCTCCTGGTCTTCGCGGTCTCCGTCAGACTGGCTGACAGCAGGGGACTTGGAAGAACGGAGCTAAAAGGAAGGTGGATTGCTGAACAGGGGGCCCCTACAGGCGCATGGCTCGGGTTGCACAAATCCAGCAGCAGAACTAAGTCCCAGGCAGGGAAAACAGCGACTAAGCGCGTTAGTTTCACCTCCGCAAATACGCGTGCGTTGGCAGGGGAATGAAAGCCGAGTGGCTCTGCTGCCGGTAGACAATCGCTGCGCCGTTGTCTCCCCTGGATTCGCCGGTGACGGCAAGCGAAAATGAAAGCTGTCATTGGGGTTTTTTTTCCCTTCCCTTGTTTAGTGACGCGCCCGAAGAATGCCAGCGTGTTATCTGGAAAGCCAAACACATTACCGGCTATTCACGCGCCGCGCGGTTGACTCAGTCGGCTCGTTTACGCCGGGCATTTTCATCACTCTGTTTGTCTTTAGGGCAAATTATCCTCTTTAGATTGTCTTTTGATTCTTCAGTCTTGAGAAGCATTTGCATGATGAAACGCTTCACCACAGCTGAAATCCTCCAAGAAATGCACCATTAGTGAGGAAAACCGGTACAGTGTGGGCTTTTTCTCTTCTCTCTCGAAAGGTGAACTTATTCGGGTGTTGTGACCCGGCGGTTACCTCTCGGATTTCCACCTCACACATCCTAATTAGAAAATAAATAGGCCCCGTCCTGGCGGCATCGGGGTGATTTCTGGCCTGTCTCCGCCTTGTGTGCTCGGGCATACAGCCGACTGCTGAGCAGCTGACTTCAGCTTTGATAGCACAAGCATCAACAGCGCGACCTAATGGGGTGCATGACCGAGAAGATCCGAGCGTTGCACCCCCCCCTTTCAATATGCATCTCTCTCCCCACGCGCTGCATCGCAAATCTCATGCAGCATTACCGTGGGCCTGTGAGAGAGCGGCGGGCCACGCTAGACTAGCGATGTTCAGTCACGTAGCATCACAGTAAATGGGATTTTTTTACATTTGTGTGTGTGTGTGCAAAACGTGAGTGTCGGCTCTTTGGGTTTGTAATTTGCAAACGACTGCGAGGAAGCTTTTGCTGGTGTGCGCCTGAATTTCTTAGCGGTTCATCTGGGACTGAACGTGTGGACTAGGAACATAAATGCTCTAATTATGTTTATTTACCCAAAACTCATGGTGTATACGGCAACAAATCAATTTAATGAATTGGGGTGCATGAGAAAAAAGTAAAGAAAACATTGCACTCTAACCCCATTTTAATGTATTAACATATTAAAGAGATCCCGGACAAGCCCCCAAAGTGCACAGAATAATATATGACATTAAATGCGAGTACAACGAAAGTATCCTAAATAAAAGACAAAGCAAACAAATGTGCAAAACAAGACTGGTAACAGCCAAGGTATGACTAAACAGTGTTGGCGATGATCAGGCACTGTAATGAGGTTCTGGAGTTTCCAGCCAATCGGGCTAATTAGGCCAAAACAGAAGCTTTTGCCAGTGTGTGCCTGAATTTCTTAGCGGTTCATCTGAGACTGAACGTGTGGACTAGGAACATAAATGCTCTGATTATGTTTATTTACCCAAAACTCAGGGTATATACATCGACAATTCAATTTAATGAAATGGGGTGCATGAGAAAACGGTAAAGAAACTCTTGCACTCCAACCCTATTTTAATGTATTAACGTATTAAAGAGATCCCGAGTTCAAATCCCGGACAAGCCCCTAAAGTGCACAAAATAATATTTGACATTAAATGCGAGTGCAACGGAAGTATCCTAGACAAAAGACAAAGCAAACAAATGTGCAAAGCAAGACTGGTAACAGCCAAGGTATGACTGAGCAGTGTTGCCGATGATCAGGCACTGTAATGAGGTCCTGGAGTTTCCAGCCAATCAGGCTAATTAGGCCAAAACAGAAGCTTTTGCCAGTGTGTGCCTGAATTTCTTAGCGGTTCATCTGGGACTGAATGTGTAGAATAGGAACATAAATGCTCCAATTATGTTTATTTACCCAAAACTCAGGGTATATATATGACTTGGGGTGCATGAGAAAACAGTAAAACAAACCTTGTACTCTAACCCCATTTTAATTTATTAACGCACAAAACCCAAAACCAATAAAGTTGCCACGTGGTGTAAATGGTAAATAAAAACGATTTGCAAATCCTTTTCAACCTAGACTGCAAAGACAACATATTTAACGTTCAAACTGGTAAACTTTGTTATTTTTTGCAAATATTAGCTCATTTGGAATTTGAAGCCTGCAACACGTTTCAAAAAAGCTGGCACACGTGGCAAAAAGACTGAGAAAGTTGAGGAATGCTCATCAAACACTTATTTGGAACATCCCACAGGTGAACTAGCTAATTGGGAACAGGTGGGTGCCATGATTGGGTATAAAAGCAGCTTCCATGAAATGCTCAGTCATTCACAAACAAGGATGGGGCGAGGGTCACCACTTTGTCAACAAATGACTGAGCAAATTGTCCAACAGTTTAAGAACAATGGAGACCCCGGACTGTTGAACAACTTAAGCTGTACATCAAGCAAGAATGGGAAACAATCCCACCTCAAAAGTATCAAAAATTGGTCCCCTCATTTCCCAAATGTTTACTGAGTGTTGTTAAAAGGAAAGGCCATGTAACACAGTGGTTAAAAATGCCCCTAGGCCATACTTGCCAACCCTCCC
>NC_084741.1:2517468-2539968 GCF_033978785.1 Entelurus aequoreus | reverse complement strand
TGGGGTTGCGTTTGCTGCAGTATTATTGTTTTGATGGTTTTATAGAGTACTTGGTACCATAATTGTATTTTTCTTGTATGCTTCTTTATTTAAAACTTGGAGTACTGTAGCCTTTATTTTATTTAAGTGACGGTATTATTGTTCTGTTTTGATGGTGTGTTTTTTAATACTTGAGTACTTGGTACCATAATTTTATTTTTCCCAGTAGGCTGCTTTATTTAAAAAGTGTATTTATTTTTAGTATTGGTATTCTATTTGACAATTGTTGCAGTACTGCCATGTTGAGGCCTTGTTGATCTCTTGTCTTTTGATAGTCTTGTTTTTTTGTTTGTATGTTTACAATAGCTTTTACATTTAAAATTGTTTGTATGGAAAAAAAATACTGGACAGTAACCATTGTAACCAAATAATGGCCTGGTGCAGGCTGGTGCAAAAATAAATAAAAGCCTTGTGCAAATAACCGCCCATGTCCTAATAGCCGCCCGGGGTCTGACCCCATTTTGTAAAATAAACGCCCGGGCTACTATTTGGTAATATACGGTATATATATATATATATATATATATATATATATATATATATATATGGAATACTTGAGTTGGTGAATTCTAGCTGTAAATATACTCTCCTCTTAACCACGCCCTTAACCACGCCCCCCCACCTCCCACCTCCCGATATTGGAGGTCCCAAGGTTGGCAAGAATGCCCTGTGCACACTTTTTTGCAATGTGTTGCTGCCATTAAATTCTAAGTTAATGATTATTTGCAAAAAAATAAAAATACATTTCTCAGTTCGAACATTAAATATCTTATCTTTGCAGTCTATTCAATTGAAAATAATTTGAAAAGGATTTGCAAATCATTGTATTCTGTTTTTATTTACGAATTACACAACGTGCCAACTTCACTGGTTTTGGCTTTTGTAGTATATCATGCAAAAGCACAGATTGTAACCATTGAAATACTTTGTATAGTTCAAGACTTACGGTCATTTGAAAACGTCACTGCACATCATAAAGGCAGCTACAGTTTCCATCTTAAAGATTGAAAAAAAAATATTTGGGAATGTCCGGCGGGCCAGATTGAAAAGCTCGGGCGCTCTTTAGTCTCATGTTAATTGCAGGCCAACACAAGACTCTATTGACAGTGAACATGCCCTTCAAGGTGTTCTTTGTGGTTCAGCACTTCTGCCAAGACAGAGCGAGTCATTTCGCTTCACCTTTATTTATATGCTTGACTACTCGCAACATTACGGCAACACTGTGAGCCCCAGTAATAGATGTAAAATAAAAGCAGGGGGGTGGGGCGGCAAGGTGGTCCAATCGCTCACAGATGACCCAATCAGATATTTATATGCACTGTGTGAGGTCTCATCAGGGTGGTTATCCCAGGCACAGAAACAATGGGATAAGGGGACTAAAAACAGATGATCTAATTTTGATTTCATTGAATTTATTTTTTTGTTAATTCAAGCAACAATTTATACATATACATACATACATACATATATACACACATACTTTTCCAAATGAAAGGAACTACGAAACATGTCAATATTGTCTTTATTTCAACAGAAAATCGTACAATACATTAAACACAGTCACAGAACAATTGCACAAGGTTAAAATATATATTGAAAGGCCTTAAACACATCTGGCTTTTCTTGTTGCACTGATAGAAAAATTTACAATTTTCCATATTGCATATAGTCTGCCATAATCAAGAATTAGGTTAGAATAGGACATCAAGTTTTACTGGCATTATATTAAATTATTCAATGATTTATGGTTGCCACTCCAGGTCTGTGCTTTAAGAAAAGTACAATTATTAATTATTAATTAAAGGAATGAATTTTTTTTTATTTAAAGGGTGATAGCAGATCCATTCTATGTGTCATACTTGATCATTTCGCGATATTGCCATATTTTTGCTGAAAGGATTTATTAGAAAGCAACGACGATAAAGATCACAACTTTTGGTATCTGATAAAAAAAAAGCCTTGCCTGTACCCGGAAGTAGCGTGACGTAGTCCGTTGAAAGGCTCCTCACATTTTCCTATTGTTTTCAATGCAGCTAGAGCGATTCGGACCGAGAAAACGACCATTACCCCATTAATTTGAGCGAGGATGAAAGATTTGTGGATGAGGAACGTTAGAGTGAAGGACTAGAGAGGCAGTGCAGGGTGTATGTTTTTTTCGCTCTGACCGTAACTTAGGTACAAGCTGGCTCATGGGATTCCACACTCTCTCCTTTTTCTATTGTGGATCACGGATTTGTATTCTAAACCACCTCGGATACTATATCCTCTTGAAAATGAGTCGAGAACGCGAAATGGACATTCACAGTGACTTTTATCTCCACGACAATACATCGGCGAAGCTCTTTAGCTACTGAGCTAACGTGATAGCATCGGGCTTTACTGCATATAGAAACAAAATAAATAAATCCCTGACTGGAAGGATAGACAGAAGATCAACAATGCTATTAAACCATGGACATGTAAATACACGGTTAATGCTTTCCAGCCCGGCGAAGGTTAACAATGCTGTTGCTAACGACGCCATTGACGCTAACTTAGCAACCGGACCTCACAGAGCTATGCTAAAAACATTAGCTATCCACCTACGCCAGCCAGCCCTCACCTGCTCATCAACACCCGTGCTCACCTGCGTTCCAGCGATCGACGGTGCGACGGAGGACTTCACCCGATCACAGATGCGGTCGGCGAGACGGAGGAAGTTAAGGTGAGTACGCCCTCTCTGTCCTCCTGGTTGTGTTGCTGTAGTCCGCCGCTAATACACCGATCCCACCTACAACTTTCTTCTTGCAGTCTCCATTGTTCATTAAACAAATTGCAAAAGATTCACCAACACAGATGTCCAGAATACTGTGGAATTTTGAAATGAAAACAGAGCTTTTTTGTATTGTATTCAATGGGGTACCAATACTTCCGTATCAACCGTTTACGTCACGCGCATACGTCATCATATCTAGATGTTTTCAACCGGAAGTGTGGCGGGAAATTTAAAATTGCACTTTATAAGTTTACCCGGCCGTATTGGCATGTGTTGCAATGTTAAGATTTCATCATTGATATATAAACTATCAGACTGCGTGGTCATTAGTAGTGGCTTTCATCAGGCCTTTAAGTACTCAGAAACAAAACCATGGATAAATGTACCCAGACAAGCCATGTAGCAGGTGAAACACATTTAATAAAGACAAAACACAAATTGTAGGAATTTGTTACAGAATGTTGTGATTTCACTTGCATTAGTTGACGCTAATTGGGCGGTCTTAACTCCTCTAATATTTGACATCAAGCCAAGTAGCTGTGTGCACATCTACGTATCTATATGTTATGTATCTACATGTTATGTATCTACATATTAGCTGTTAACTTATAAGAGTAGCGTGTGTTTGTGAGAATGGCAACAGGTTGGCTGAGGGACGTCAGTGAGTGAGTGGGCGAGTAAAGAGACATATGTATGAGGTAGCGCATGCACTGCGCAGTAGAGTGATGAACAGGTCCAGTTGTGTCCTGCAAAACTAATGATAAAGCAAAGGAGCCTTTGTTTGTTTACTTACTACTAAAAAGACAAGTTGTCTAGTATGTTCACTATTTTAATTAAGGACTAAATTGCAATAAGAAACATATGTTTAATGTGCCCTAAGATTTTTTTGTTAAAATAAAGCCAATAATGCAGTGGTTCTTAACCTTGTTGGAGGTAACGAACCCCACCAGTTTCATATGCACATTCACCGAACCCTTCTTTCGTGAAAAATAAAATGTAGTTTTTTTTCAAATTCAAGACAAAGTTATATGTTTTTGGTAACACTTTAGTATGGGGAACATATTCTAAGTAACAAAGACTTAATTTAGAGTTATTTGGTTAGGGTTAGGGTTAGGGTTAGAGGGTTTGGGCCAGGGTTAGAGGGTTAGGGTTATAATAAGGCCATGCCGAATAAGGCATTAATAAGTACTTAATAATGACAAGTTAAGAGCCAATATGTTACTAATTTGCATGTTAATAAAGAACTAATTGATGGTGAATATGTTCCCCATACTAAAGTGTTACCATGTTTTTTTACAGGTGCACAAAATGAACCGTGCATGAACATCACCTTGTTCAAACAACAAAACCAACACAGTGCATAAACTCACAACAAATTACACACCTGCAAATCAGTCTGACTTCTGCTGTTGCCGTATCCGTAGTACGCCGATAGGGAGAAGTTGGTATTTACACGATGAGACGGGTGTGTCTTGACCTCCGCCGAACCCCTGAGCCCGACTCACCGAACCCCTAGGGTCCGATCGAACCCAGGTTAAGAACCACTGCAATAATGCCATTTTTTTGTGGTCTATTTAGAAAAGTATCGAAAAGATCGAAAGGTATCGAAATACATTTTGGTACCGGTACACAAATATTGGTATGGAGATAACCCTAGTTGTGATATGATGCTTGAATATAACATTTTTTATTTTTATTTTTAGCTAAGTACCGTGTGACTTGTTGAAGGGTGGACTAGCAAAGTAAGATTTTCATTGTACGGCAAACTGTCTGTTTAACTGTGCATATGACAATAAACAATGTTGAATCTTGAATCTTGCTAATGCCAATTTCTTTAAAAAAAAAACAGTTACATTTGCTGAGTTATTATTGAAATATGTATAATTATTATGATTTTGCTGCTGACCTTCTACCGCTCGTCCATCGAGAGCCTGCTGACCTACTGTATTACAGTGTGGTACGGCAGCTGCACTGCAGCAGACAGGGAGAGGCTGCAAAGAGTGGTCAAGACGGCTCAAAAGATCATCGGCCGCCCTCTCCCCTCTCTGATGGACATCTACCTCAACAGAGCCAGTGCCATCATCAAGGACAGCACCCACCCTGGCTCTGACCTGTTCCACCTGCTGCCCTCTGGGAAGCGCTACAGGTGCATTAAAACCAAGACGAACAGGCTAAAAAACAGCTTCTTCCCCAGGGCCATAACCACCCTGAACAGACTTCCCCATTGACCCTCATAACTGCCTTCTCTTCGGTGCAATAACCCATTCCACCAACCACCCTGTTTCATGTAGATATTCATGTACATATTCATTTCACCCTCTGTTTAGAGTGTACACTTGTTTTATCGCACCGTATGGAATGGCCTCAATCTCGTTACCCTGGGTAGTGACAATAAAGCTGATTCTGATTCTGATTCTGATTCTGATTTTTTTAATGGATCTTTTTCACATTTTTACATTCACAGTATAATTGCTTTTATTCATGGAGCCATTATCCCGGTAACAGTTAGAGATGCTACCTCAGTAGAAGCATTTAAGTCCCATCTTAAAACTCATTTGTATAATCTAGCCTTTAAATAGACCCCCCTTTTTTAGACCAGTTGATCTGCCCTTTCTTTTCTTCTCTCCTCTTCTCCCCTGTCCCTTGCGAGGGGGAGTTGCATAGGTCCGGTGGCCATGGATGAAGTGCTGGCTGTCCAGAGTCGGGACCCCGGGTGGACCACTAGCCTGTGCATCGGTTGGGGACATCTCTGCGCTGCTGACCCGTCTCCGCTCGGGATGGTTTCCTGTTGGCCCCGCTGTGGACTGGACTCCCGCTGATGTGTTGGATCCACTGTGGACTGGACTTTCACAATGTTATGTCAGACCCACTCGACATCCATTGCTTTCGGTCTCCCCTAGAGGGGGGGGGGGGGGGCGGGGGGTTACCCACATATGCGGTCCTCTCCAAGGTTTCTCATAGTCATTCACCGACGTCCCACTGGGGTGAGTTTTTCCTTGCCCGTATGTGGGCTCTGTACCGAGGATGTCGTTGTGGCTTGTACAGCCCTTTGAGACACTTTTGATTTAGGGCTATATAAATAAACATTGATTGATTGATTGATTGATATTTGTTTTCAATCTGGATGAATGCGTTCTTCCTTTAAGACATAGAATGTAGAAGTTCTTGCAAATGTACAACATTTGGTTGTACTTGGTATTAGAACGTTGACATATGGCGGACGCTCCTTTGACCTCCGCCACCATGATTACCAACCTGGACACCAAACACAAGGCTGTGTTCTGCATGTCACTGTCCCGAGCCCCGAGTCGCGCATGTCATTTGAATTCATGAACACACTCGAGAAGTGTTTTGATAAGTCGAGTGAGTGTCAGCGCCATCTCACGTCTAATTGGTTGAGCGCATATCTGGAGACGAGACCAGACAGAGGTTCCCAACTCGTAGATCAGAAGGACCCCGGTCTTCCATCACGCCAGCAAGGTCACTTGTCACTTAGCATCCCCCGGACCACTGTGCATGTTTGATTTGCTTGACACATTAACAGACAACTCTGACATTTACTTGTGGATGCTAAGAGGACGATGCCCTTTAAACTCTTCGTCTTCGCAGCGCCCCGAAACGGCGACCGGGGGGGCTTACTCTGAAATCACCAATTAGAAAGTGTTTAAAATGCATTGGAATCAATTAGCGTTTACCATAAGGTGAAGTTAAAGGCAATCATCTCTTGTGCTGCGCTTACACACTATTAATCAAATGCATGCGGGACTCATTATGTGGCCGCACCATAGCATCAGCACTTTTAAAAGCCCAAACAACAAGGCTTCCATACTCAAAAACATGGTCACTTCCTGTCCATGTGATCAGAAAGAATGATAAGGAACTTGATGAGGTGCTGACATATTAACTTCAAGGGGACCTGTCAGAATAATTCTATCTAAGTTATCACAAAATGTTGCTCTGTGAGAAGACAAAGGCTGTCTTTGATTCTACCAAGCAGAAGGCATGTAAAACTCTACTGTGTACGATGGGAAGCGACATGAAGGTGTCAGTTTATTTCTTCTATTGTAATCCACAGGAAGATTTTGTCTTGACCCGAGATCTACAAAGCGGAGAGGAGGCAGGGCCTGACTCCCCTCCAGGCACCTTTTCTTTGAACTGTTTTGTAACCAAAGGTGATGGCTGTTTACGACCCCCCTTCCCTTAGAAACTGCTGTTGCTATGTAATCAGGGAAAGTCCAAATAAAAAAGGAGGCGTACAATCTTTTGTCAGAGCGTGGTTGAACACTGTAAAGGGTACAGGTGTACGCGCTCTCCTCATTGAGCCAAATTTAATTCTGTCTCTGTTTGATTACCTTGCTTCTTTGTCTGTTTAGTGTTTAAACCTAACAGGACCTATTTAGCAAAACCAACTTTTCTTACCTATTGGTACCTGCTCTTGTGTATTTTGGATCTGCATACAGAATGTCTCAATTTTTTTTTTAATAAACTATGGAGGCATTGCGGAGATATTTATATAACAATATTGCCTTCCTTCATACTTCCGGGAAACGAGTCGTTTGGAATTTGCCCCATTGGTGACGTTTTTGCCTTTGGTGACGTCAGTGGATTGTACATATAAAGTAGAGACTAGGGTTGTCCCGATGCCAATATGTATGTACCGGTATCTGCATTTCGAAACTTTTCGACGCTTTTTCTAAATAAAAGAGAACGCAAAAAATGGCATTATTGGCTTTATTTTAACAAAAAATCTTAGGGTACATTAAACATATGTTTCTTATTGTGTGAATAATATTTTGTGGAGGGGGGTATTGCCTGTGGGCCTGCCGCGGAGCGGTGTGTGTAAGGACCGGCCTCGAAGCCAGCGGCAGGTGAGTAGATTGCCCAGCTGGGGATTGCTATCTAATCACCTGTCGCCTTTATTAGCAGCAGCCGGCCAGAGACACGTGAGTTTTAGTTGGAGACAGAGAAAGACACACGAACAGAGACACGCCGGACTGAAAAGTCCTAAAATATATACGAGACTTGTGTATGTCAATAAAAGACTTGCTGAAACCTGTACACTGGGTTCAAGAAAGATCTGTTGGCACCAGGAGAACCCTCACAGCAGAGGGACGTTCATATATTTATATAGCGCTTTTCTCTAGTGACTCGAAGCGCTTTACATAGTGAAACCCCATATCTAAGTTGCATTTAAACCAGTCTGGGTGGCACTGGGAGCAGGTGGGTAAAGTGTCTTGCCCAAGGACACAGCGGCAGTGACTAGGATGGCTGAAGCGGGAATCGAACCTGGAACCCTCAAGTTGCTGGAACGGCCACTCTACCAAGCGAGCTACGCCGTTTAAAGGGCATTGTCCTCTTAGCAATGCTGTCCTTAAATAAAATTGTGAACATACTAGACAACTTGCCTTTTAGTAGTAAGTAAGCAAACATACATTCATTTTCTACCACTTGTCCCGTTCGGGGTCGCGAACGGGACCCCGGGTGGAAGGCAGGGTACACCCTGGACAAGTCGCCACCTCATCGCAGGGCCAACACAGATAGACAGACAACATTCACACACTAGGGCCAATTTTAGTGTTGCCAATCAACCTATCCCCAGGTGCATGTCTTTGGAGGTGGGAGGAAGCCGGAGTACCCGGAGGGAACCCACGCAATCAGGGGGAGAACATGCAAAATCCACACACAAAGATCCCGAGCGCAAGATCGAACCCAGGACCTTGGTTTTGTGAGGTACAGGGGTTGATCAAGGGTGACGGGTCAAATGAACAGAATAATTTCGCCACACCTAGTGTTTGTGTGACAATCATTGGTACTTTAACTTGAACTTTACATGCACTAACCCCTGTAGCACCGTGCTGCCTGGGATCTGCATACAGAATTGTTTTTAAAATACACTATGGAGGCATTACCGAGATATTTATATAACAATCTTGCCTTCCTTCAACGAGCCGTTTGAGACTTTCCCCGTCGGTGACGTTGTTGCCTTTGGTGACGTCATATAAAGTAGAGATTAGGGTTGTCCCGATTTTATTTATTTATTTTTTTTCCACGATGGCACCGCTGTAGTGGCTGCTGTTGGCAGGAGCTCTGTGCTCTTGTGTCATCCTTTTGTGTTTTCCTCTTGTTTTCACGTGGTTTTGTTCTTGCCTTTTGGTTGGGGACCCTTTGGGACTGTGTGACAAAGGGGTGGCACTTTCGTGACTTCTGCGGTGCTTATTTTTGTGAACTTCTGGATCTGCCTCCCGGGAGCCTTTTGGCCATGGAGACCAGCTGCTGGGTCTCTGCCACACCAGAGTCCGTTTGGAGAGACTGGAGGAGATGCGGATGAAGAGACTCGGATTAACGCTCAGTTGGAACATTAAGTATCGTGTCTTTGCAGTCTATGCAATTGAATCGAAGTTGAAAAGGATTTGCAAATCATTGTGTGGAGGGAAAGTGCGATCAGCGCTGCCTGCAGGAGCAAAAGTCACCGCCGCTGTCCATGGTGCTGAGGACGAGCACCAGCGGGCATGTGCTGACGGCGAGACACAGCTGGCAGGTGATTAGATTTCACAGGTGGCACGTGTTAATCTAATCATGTGTTGTCTTTAACAGTAAGCGGCCGGGAGCAGAGCCGGAGAGAGAGGATTGGGAGTGATGGCAACAACACGACATGCCGGAAAACGTTTTGAAAAATCTTGTTAAAAACATTAAAACGTTGTTAAACCCGCACGCTTGGCTCGTGTGCCGTGTCTACAGTGGAGCTGCTAGGAAGCGAATTCCACACATTGTATTCTGTTTTTATTTACGACTTACACAACTTGACAACTTCGCCGGTTTTGGGTTTTGTAATTTTACGTAACGGTTATGATATCGTCACAGTTTTAAGAGAATAGAGCTAAAACAGGGGCAGCACTGTGGCAGAGGGGTTAGCACTGTGGCAGAGGGGTTAGTGCGAAGGTCCTGAGTAGTCGTGAGATCAATCCCGTGACTGCTTGGGTTCCCTCCGGGTACTCCGGCTTCCTCCCTCCTCCAAAGACATGCACCTGGGGATAGGTTGATTGGCAACACTGAATTGGCCCTAGTGTGTGAATGTGAGTGTGAATGTTGTCTGTCTATCTGTGTTGGCCCTGCGATGAGGTGGCGACTTGTCCAGGGTGAACCCCGCCTTCCGCCCGATTGTAGCTAAGATAGGCTCCAGCGCCCCCCGCGACCCCGAAGGGAATAAGCGGTAGATAAAATGGATGGATGGATGGAGCTAAAACAGTAAATAAATCTCCCCTATTCATTTTTTGGCCTATGTAGTCTCTTTGTCAATAGCCGTCCTAATCACTCGTCCACTCCAGAGTTTATTTTTTTGGCATCTTGTCCACCTTTCTGCCCTGGTGAAGTTGGCCAATCAATGACAAGAAGGTCACGACCCCAGGGGGCAGGGGGGAAGCTGACCAGAAGCCAAGCATAAAGCTGCTCGTGGTGCAATAAAGAAGATATAGCGCTGTAACGCTACCTGCCCGCCACCGGTGCGGGCTCTTTTGGTTTTCTTTTGATTAATAATGGGCCTGGAGGGATTTATTGTATGTGCTGTATTTGCCTCAGCGATTTAATAATGGTGTAGGAGGAACATTATTAATCAGGAAGAGGGAGGGAGGCGTCCTATATGTGCGCCCCACCAATCCCCCCCGCCTTGTAAAAATGAATAAGATCCTTGAGTGTGGCTGTAAGTGTGTTTGTTTGCGAGATGCAGCTAGCATGATGTGGAAATACACGCACACACACACACACACACACACACACACACACACACACACACACACACACACACACACACACACACACACACACAAACACACTAAATCAGAAGTATGGGTGTAACAGTAGCTCAAAAGCCGGATTTCAGTAGTTGCATAAGTTTTAAGGCCACAATTTGGTTCATTTTGGGGACAGTAAGGGAACGAAATGTGTTGCCAGACATTCCGTGATTATTTATACGATCAAAAATGTATACAAAATTTATGTTAGATCCACTATGGACTGGACTCTCACACTATTATGTTAGATCCACTATGGACTGGACTCTCACACTATTATGTTAGATCCACTATGGACTGGACTCTCACACTATTATGTTAGATCCACTATGGACTGGACTCTCACACTATTATGTTAGATCCACTATGGACTGGACTCTCACACTATTATGTTAGATCCACTATGGACTGGACTCTCACACTATTATGTTAGATCCACTATGGACTGGACTCTCACACTATTATGTTAGATCCACTATGGACTGGACACTCACACTATTATGTTAGATCCACTATGGACTGGACTCTCACTATTTAGTTAGTTCCACTATGTACTGGACTCTCATATTATTATGTTAGATCCACTATGGACTGGACTCTCACACTATTATGTTAGATCCACTATGGACCAGACTCTCACTATTATGTTAGATCCACTATGGACTGGACTCTCACACTGTTATGTTAGATCCACTATGGACTGGACTCTCACACTATTATATTAGATCCACTATGGACCGGACTCTCACTATTATGATAGATCCACTATGGACTGGACTCTCACTATTATGTTAGATCCACTATGGACCGAAATCTCACTATTATGTTAGATCCACTATGGACTGGCCTCTCACACTATTATGTTAGATCCACTATGGATTGGACTCTCACACATTATGTTAGATCCACTATAGACTGGACTCTCACAATATCATGTTAGATCCACTATGGACTGGACTCTCACACTATTATGTTAGATCCACTATGGACTGGACTCTCACGATATTATGTTAGATCCACTATGGACTGGGCTCTCACACTATTATGGTAGATCCACTATGGACTGGACTCTCACACTATTATGTTAGATCCACTATGGACTGGACTCTCACACTATTATGTTAGATCCACTATGGACTGGACTCTCACAATATCATGTTAGATCCACTATGGACTGGACTCTCACTATTATGTTCGATCCACTATGGACTGGACTCTCTCTATTATGTTCGATCCACTATGGACTGGACTCTCTCACTATTATGTTAGATCCACTATGGACTGGACTCTCACTATTATGTTCGATCCACTATGGACTGGACTCTCTCTATTATGTTCGATCCACTATGGACTGGACTCTCTCACTATTATGTTAGATCCACTATTGACTGGACTCTCACTATTATGTTCGATCCACTATGGACTGGACTCTCACTATTATGTTAGATCCACTATGGACTGGACTCTCACTATTATGTTCGATCCACTATGGACTGGACTCTCACTATTATGTTAGATCCACTATGGACTGGACTCTCTCTATTATGTTCGATCCACTATGGACTGGACTCTCACTATTATGTTAGATCCACTATGGACTGGACTCTCTCTATTATGTTCGATCCACTATGGACTGGACTCTCTCACTATTATGTTAGATCCACTATTGACTGGACTCTCACTATTATGTTCGATCCACTATGGACTGGACTCTCACTATTATGTTAGATCCACTATGGACTGGACTCTCACTATTATGTTCGATCCACTATGGACTGGACTCTCACTATTATGTTAGATCCACTATGGACTGGACTCTCTCTATTATGTTCGATCCACTATGGACTGGACTCTCACTATTATGTTAGATCCACTATGGACTGGACTCTCACTATTATGTTCGATCCACTATGGACTGGACTCTCACTATTATGTTAGATCCACTATGGACTGGACTCTCACTATTATGTTCGATCCACTATGGACTGGACTCTCTCTATTATGTTAGATCCACTATGGACTGGACTCTCTCTATTATGTTAGATCCACTATGGACTGAGCATGGCACCATTGAAAAACAATGATGTCATGTCCTGTTGGCTCATTTATCAGCATGTTTTACAACAGGCGCCGACTGGAAGTAATTAAACTCTGCCATCACTACAATGAGCCAGCCGCCACCCCCTCTTCCCTACCTAATTGAGACAGTGGTAATTGTCGCCGCGACTATACCAATTGTACTCACCCTGGGAGATCCTATCTGATTCCAAGCATGCCTTGGTTTCACTGAGGGTCTTCTGAGCTTGCAGCTGGAGGCAGGAGAGAGGTTAGGAGCCCGGACGTTCAATAAACAGATAAATACCCTGCGCGGTTAATCTGGCACTTATAAGATTTCCGTTATAATCTAATAAAGGCACAAATTGATCTTCTCGGGGGACTGTGAAATCCTAGAGCAATGTGCGATCCATACTGTTTGGACGGCGGTCAGCAACCCGCGGCTCTAGTGCCGCCCTCGTGGAGCATTTTTTTTAAATGATAAAAAATGGAAAAAGATGGGGTAAGCTTTTTTTTTTTTTTTTTTAGTATGTTTTTTGTTTGAGGACAAACATGACACAAACCTTCCCAATTGTTAGACAGCCCACTAAGTCTAAGATTATATTTGACCAATCTAAGTCTAAGAGTAGATCTGACCAATCTAAGTCTAAAACTAGATCTGATCAATCTAAGTCTAAGAGTTGATCTGACCAATCTAAGTCTAAGAGTAGATCTGACCAATCTAAGTCTAAAACTGGATCTGACCAGTCTAAGACTAGATCTGACCAATCTAAGTTTAAGACCAGATCTGACCAATCTAAGTCTAAGACCAGATCTAACCAATCAAAGTCTAAGACCAGATCTGACCAATCTAAGTCTAAGACTAGATATGACCATTCTAAGTCTAAGACCAGATCTAACCAATATAAGTCTAAGACCAGATCTGACCAATCTAAGTTTAAGACTAGATCTGACCAATCTAAGTCTAAGACCAGATCTTACCAATCTAAGTCTAATACCAGATCTGACCAATCTATGTCTAAGACCAGATCTGACCAATCTAAGTCTAAGACTAAATCTGACCAATCTAAGTCTAAATCCAGATCTGACCAATCTAAGTCTAAGACCAGATCTGAACAATCTAAGTATAAGACCAGATCTAACCAATATAAGTCTAAGGCCAGATCTGACCAATCTAAGTCCAAGACCAGATCTAACCAATCTAAGTCTAAGACCAGATCTAACCAATCTAAGTCTAAGACCAGATCTAACCAATCTAAGTCTAAGACTAGATCTGACCAATCTAAGTCTAAGACCAGATCTAACCAATCTAAGTCTAAGACCAGATCTAACCAATCTAAGTCTAAGACCAGATCTGACCAATCTAAGTCTAAGACCAGATCTGACCCATCTAAGTCTAAGACTAGATCTGACCAATCTACGTCCAAATCCAGATCTGACCAGTCTAAGTCTAAGACCAGATCTAACCAATCTAAGTCTAAGACCAGATCTGACCAATCTAAGTCTAAGACTAGATCTGACCAATCTAAGTCTAAATCCAGATCTGACCAATCTAAGTCTAAGACCAGATCTGACCAATCTAAGTCTAAGACCATATCTAGCCAATCTAAGTCCAAGACCAGATCTGACCAATCTAAGTCTAAGACCAGATCTGACCAATCTAAGTCTAAGACTAGATCTGACCAATCTAAGTCTAAATCCAGATCTGACCAATCTAAGTCTAAGACTAGATCTGACCAATCTAAGTCTAAATCCAGATCTGACCAATCTAAGTCTAAGACCAGATCTGACCAATCTAAGTCTAAGACCATATCTAACCAATCTAAGTCCAAGACCAGATCTGACCAATCTAAGTCTAAGACTAGATCTGACCAATCTAAGTCTAAATCCAGATCTGACCAATCTAAGTCTAAGACCAGATCTGACCAATATTATGTTTGTGCTTCACTGATGAGAGTATTTGTCCTACTAATTTTGGCGGTCCATGAACTCACCATAGTGTGGACTGTGACACAACAGTTTGTTTACATGTAAAATATTCCACTCCTTCTCCGTCTCATTTTTGTCCACTAAACGTTTTATGCTGTGCGTGAATGCACAAAGGTTTGCTTTGTTGATGTTGTTATCCTGTTGGAGTGCCAATCAGGCATATTTGGTGAGTGCATGACTGCAAGCTAATCAATGCTAACATGCTATTTAGGCTAGCTGTATGTATATATTGCATCATTATGCCTCATTTGTAGGTATACTTGAGCTCATTTAATATCCTTTACTTTTATCCTCTTTGTATATAATTTAGTTTTGCATGTCTCATGACACATTATCTGTATGTAATATTGGCTGCATTTCTCATAGTTGTTGGTGTGCCGTGTTGTTCCAGACCACAGCAAACGTTACTTAGCTTGCCAAAGATTGTAATACATCCATTAGAAGAAGAGAGCCTGCTGTTTCCTTTAACTTGGACACACACATCTACACCTTTGGCCATTCTGAGACAGTCATTACCAGGAGTTATCTCACCTTCTGAGTAGCCTCCGATTTACTAATGGTTTCTAATCTTGTTGAAATGTGTAGAATAAATATTACATTTCAACATTTCTGCCAACGAAGATTTGCTTCAGCCTGCGACACATATTCATTTTGATAGTAGGCTATTATAGCTAATATAGACACTTACATCATGTGTTGTCTTCATTATAACACGTATATAAGACTTTAAGTAATTTTGATAGTAGGCTATTATAGCTAATATAAACACTTACATCATGTGTTGTCTTCATTAAAACACTTATATAAGACTTTTAAAGTAATTTGATATTAGGCTATTATAGCTTATATAGACACTTACATTGTGTGTTGCCTTCATTATAACCCTTACATAAGACTTTTAAGGTCATTTTGATAGTAGGCTAATATAGCTAATATAGACACTTACATCATGTGTTGTCTTCATTATAACACTTATATAACACTTTAAAAGTATTTTTAATAGTAGGCTACACTTACGTCATGTGTTGTCTTCATTATAGCACTTATATAAGACTTTTAAAGTAATTTTGATATTAGGCTATCATAGCTAATATAGACACTTACGTCATGTGATGTCTTCATTATAACACCTATATACGACTTTTAAAGTCATGTTGATATTAAGCTAATATAGCTAATATAGATACTTACATCATATGTTGTCTTCAATATAACACTTATGTAAGACTTTTAAAGTAATTTTGATAGTGGGCTAATATCGCTAATATAGACACTTACATCATGTGTTGTCTTCATTATAACACTTATATAAGACTTTTAAAGTCATTTTCATAGTAGGCTAATACAGTTAATATAGATACTTACACCATGTGTTGTCTTCTTTATAAAACTTATATAACACTTTTAAAGCCATTTTGATAGTAGGCTAATATAGCTAATATAGACACTTACGTCATGTCTGGCCTTCATTATAACACTTATATAACACTTTTAAAGTCATTTTAATAGTAGGCTAATATAGCTAATATAGACACTTATTTCATGTGTTGTCTTCATTATAACACTTATATAAGACTTTTAAAGTCATTTTCATAGTAGGCTAATACAGTTAATATAGATACTTACACCATGTGTTGTCTTCTTTATAAACACTTATATATGACTTTTAAAGTCATTTTGATAGTAGGCTAATATAGCTAATAAAGACACTTACATCATGTGTTGTCTTCTTTATAAAACTTATGTAAGATTTTTATAGTCATTTTGATATTAGGCTAATATCGCTGATATAAACACTTACATCATGTGTTGTCTTCATTATAACACTTATATAAGACTTTTAAAGTAATTTGATAGTAGGCTATTATAGCTTATATAGACACTTACATTGTGTGTTGTCTTCATTATAACACTTACATAAGACTTTTAAGGTCATTTTGATAGTAGGCTAATATAGCTAATATAGACACTTACATCATGTGTTGTCTTCATTATAACACTTATATAACACTTTAAAAGTATTTTTTAATAGTAGGCTACACTTACGTCATGTGTTGTCTTCATTATAGCACATATATAAGACTTTTAAAGTAATTTTGATATTAGGCTATCATAGCTAATATAGACACTTACGTCATGTGTTGTCTTCATTATAGCACTTATATAAGACTTTTAAAGTATTTTTGATATTAGGCTATCATAGCTAATATAGACACTTACGTCATGTGTTGTCTTCATTATAACACCTATGTACGACTTTTAAAGTCATGTTGATATTAAGCTAATATAGCTAATATAGATACTTACATCATATGTTGTCTTCAATATAACACTTATGTAAGACTTTTAAAGTCATTTTCATGGTAGGCTAATACAGTTAATATAGATACTTACACCATGTGTTGTCTTCTTTATAAAACTTATATAACACTTTTAAAGTCATTTTGATAGTAGGCTAATATAGCTAATATAGACACTTACGTCATGTCTGGCCTTCATTATAACAATTATATAAGACTTTTAAAGTCATTTTGATAGTAGGCTAATATAGCTAATATAGACACTTACATCATGTCTGGCCTTCATTGTAACACTTATGTAAGACTTTTAAAGTAATTTTGATAGTAGGCTAATATAGCGAATATAGACACTTACGTCATGTCTGGCCTTCATTATAACACTTATATAAGACTTTTAAAGTCATTTTGATAGTAGGCTAATATAGCTAATATAGACACTTACGTCATGTCTGGCCTTCATTATAACACTTATATAAGACTTTTAAAGTCATTTTGATAGTAGGCTAATATAGCTAATATAGACACTTACATCATGTGTTGTCTTCATTATAACACTTATATAAGACTTTAAAAGTCATTTTTATAGCAGGCTAATACAGCTAATATAGACACTTACGTCATGTGTTGTCTTCATTATAACACTTATATAAGACTTTTAAAGTCATTTTGATAGTAGGCTAATATAGCTAATATAGACACTTACGTCATGTGTTGTCTTCATTATAACACTTATATAAGACTTTTAAAGTCATTTTGATAGTAGGCTAATATAGCTAATATAGACACTTACGTCATGTCTGGCCTTCATTATAACACTTATATAAGACTTTTAAAGTCATTTTGATAGTAGGCTAATATAGCTAATATAGACACTTTCGTCATGTCTGGCCTTCATTATAACACTTATATAAGACTTTTAAAGTCATTTTGATAGTAGGCTAATATAGCTAATATAGACACTTTCGTCATGTCTGGCCTTCATTATAACACTTATATAAGACTTTTAAAGGCATTTTGATAGTAGGCTAATATAGCTAATATAGACACTTACGTCATGTCTGGCCTTCATTAAAAACACTTATATAAGACTTTTAAAGTCATTTTGATAGTAGGCTAATATAGCTAATATAGACACTTACGTCATGTCTGGCCTTCATTATAACACTTATACAAGACTTTTAAAGTCATTTGGATAGTAGGCTAATATAGCTAATAAAGACACTTACGTCATGTGTTGTCTTCATTATAACACTTATATAAGACTTTTAAAGTCATTTTGATAGTAGGCTAATATAGCTAATATAGACACTTACATCATGTCTGGCCTTCATTATAACACTTATATAAGACTTTTAAAGTAATTTGATAGTAGGCTATTATAGCTTATATAGACACTTACATTGTGTGTTGCCTTCATTATAACACTTACATAAGACTTTTAAGGTCATTTTGATAGTAGGCTAATATAGCTAATATAGACACTTTCGTCACGTCTGGCCTTCATTATAACACTTATATGCAGCTTTTCATTTTCTGCGGCTACAGACAGATTTGTTTTTTTTGTACTTTTGGTCCAATGTGGCTCTTTCAACGTTTTGGGTTGCCTAAGGAGGAGAGCTCCTTCCAGAATGCCAGAACTCCGCAAATAAAATCTGAGATGGCGCGTCGTCCCGGAAACAATAATCGGTGCTTCTCTCAAGGATACATCAGCCATTAAGAAGCCTGATAGACCATTTGCATGCCAGCTGGTAGTTTCTTGACCATACCCTGCACCGTTTAGTATTACTTACAGCTCTAATGGCACAATTACCCTTCACCGCCGCCGCTAATAGGACTCGCCAAGATCCTTTTGACGTCGGGTGGGGGGCTGATGTTACGACCCTCGTACGTACCCCGCTCGAACCTCCATTTAGCTCCCACTCAGTCCGAGCCCCGGCTGCATCCGGAGTTATTGATCCGGGCCCCGAATGCAACCCCCACCCTCCTCATCTAGCGCCCGTCTTTAACCGTGATCCCTAACCCCACCCACCTTAAATCCCCCCCCCCCCCCCCGATCATCAAATAGGCCCAGATTGGCCTTTCAGTAGCGGCACCAATTAGCCCGGCGTGGAGCTGCATGGGCGTGCAGCGGTACCGGCAAAGGTGGCGGCGGCGGCGAAACACAGTGGTATCCAGGGAGGCTGTAAACATCCATTAGCGGTTAACCGTCCCCACTCATTTTTTCCTCCCCAAAGCTCTCTCATTAGCTCAGCCAGCCCTGACAGGTAAACAGCACTAATGGGAATGGACTATCAATAAATGCCCACTGTGTTAACAGGAAGTGCTAGCAGTGGGACCAACAAAGATAAAGAGAGAGAGCGCGGGGGGGGGGGGGGGTTCCGATATAAATAGCTGTAAACAGGCATGGAAGGTTGTAAGTCCGAGGAATGGCGCAGTTTGCTCCGATTTAAGTGCAAAGAAGGAAAATATACAGTGGGAAAAAAAAACTCACGATCTTACCAAGTTTCTCATTTCGAGTCAAAATATGTAAATAAACTTCATGCAAGTCACAATCCCCTCAATAGTAGTTGTTTTATTGACTATTTTTTAGATCGTCTGAGAATAGAAATATTACTTTTGAGCACGGCAAATTTGTTGTAAGGCGTACAAGTTCACAATAGTAGGGCCGTATTTTCCGGACCATAGGGCACACCCTTATAAGGCACACTGCCGATGAGCGGGTCTAGTCAGGTCTATTTTCATACAAAAGGCGCACCGATAAGGCGCATTAGAGGGGTCATATATATTTTTGTAATATATATAAATATATATATATATATATATATATTAAAGGGTCATATATTTTATATATATATATATATATATATATATATATATATATATATATATATATATATATATATATATATATATATATATATATATATATATATATATGTAAATATGTACAAAAAATAAATAATGAAATCTAATAATAAATAATAAATATATATATATATATATATATATATATATATATATATATATATATATATATATATATATATATATATATATATATATATATATATATATATATATATATTGTATATATGTAAATATGTACAAAAAATAAATAATGAAATCTAATAATAAATAATAAATATATATATATATATATATATATATACATATATATATATATATATATATATATATATATATATATATGTATATATATATATATATATATATATATATATATATATATATATATATATATATATATATATATATATATATATGTATATATATGTATATATATATATATATATATATATATATATATATATATATATATATATATATATATGTATGTATATATATATTTATATATATATATATATAATTTTTGTAATATTTTAATGTTTTATTTATTTTATATATTTTTTATTTAATGTTATTATCGAATTTATAAGTATATATATATATATATATATATATATATATATATATATATATATATATATATATATATATATATATATATATATATATATATATATATATTTATATATATATAAACAAAAAATAAATAATAAATACAAAAAATTATATATATAAATAAATAATAAATAATTAAATAAATACATACAATAAATATATGTATTTTATTTTATATACATATTCATATATATAAACAAAAATAAATATATACAAAAAATAATAATAAATACAAAAAAATATATATATATAAATAAATAATAAATAAATACATAAAATAAATATATGTATTTTATTTTATATATATATATATATATATATATATATATATATATATATATATATATATATATATATATATATATATATATATATATATATATATATATATATATATATATATATATATATATATGTATATATACATACACATATATATACACATATTTTTTATTTATTTATTTATTTATTTATTTATTTTATTTTTTATTTTTTTGTATATACATATTTGTTTACCTGAATTTAAAACACTTACTTGTGGTCTAAATAGACTTAGACTTAGACTTAGACACACTTTATTGATCCACAAGGGAAATTGTGAAAAAGGATGAAAAGGATAAGGTTGGAAAGGATAATGCACACGAGGGCACAAAAAGAGGGCGAAAAGAAAAGGTGTAAAGTAGACTAAAAATGTACCATAGTAGCAATATAAAATATAACATATGTGCATTTTTTAGATATTATATATACAGTATATAATATATACTGATCATGCTCCACAGGTAGCATGATGCTGACAGAACTCATGCGACTTTTGAAGCGGATTTCTGTCAGATTGCAAGTCATGGTCGAACCTTATAGGTTATGTCGTTTTTGTAGCGATAATTTGAGAAAGAAAACATCTAAAAAAAATTAAAAAAAGGATCTAAAGCAGTGGTGTAAAACTAATTTTCGATGGGGGGCCACATGGAGAAACGGACTGGTAAAATCACGGAAGGATAACTTCAAAATAAAGACAACTTCACATTGTTTTCTTTGTTTAAAAATAGAACAAGCACATTCTGAAAATGTACAAATCGTAATGTTGTTGTTGTTTTCTTGACACTTACATGTTGCAGTTAGTAGTATTCTATCTTTATTTGTCGTTATTTACACCTTCTGAATAAATGATGTTAAAATGTTCATCGGTCAACTCATGTCAGGTTCAAACACTGATGACATCTGTTAAACAGACGAGAAGCAAGGAATCATGCAGAGACAGAGTTCAATTTGCCTCAATGAGGAGATACATGTTTTGGGCTGTATTGTAGTTACAGATCCAAACTACGTTCTAAAAGTCCAGCCCGCATGCTTCCTCTATTTATTCGGGAGGTCCCTGGTTACATCACTGAAGCTGTCGCTGAGGGAAGGGGGTTAATCTCGACAACTCCAGTTAGACACAATATATGATTATACAAAAATGTAAATGTGTTGACGCTGGTGATATCGCCTTGTCTCTGCGCTGTCTGCGTCACGGCGGTGTTCGGCCTCGGCAGTCAGCAGGCCGAGTCTGGACACAACATTGATACGAGAATCCAAAAGATTGCCAGCTTTGCACATATAGAAAAATACAGATAATAACTATAGCAACGGCCCTTAAGCATAGACTTCAAGGACCTCAACGAAGATAAAATGACAACACGCAGACGAAGCGAGGACAAGGTGAAATCACAAGGCCCCCAGCACATTCCGTCACGTATCGTGCGTACTGGACCTGCTTCGCATCATATATGTGACCACTCCTTTTAGAGGCTATGACTATGGAACTCTGAATAAAAAGAGGGACGCGGGAGCTGAACCTTAGAGCGTAGGGCGAGACTGTGACTAAGTGTGCAGCTCCATGCGTTCTCCTCATGAGCTAAATTGAACTCTGTCTCTGCATGATTCCTTGCTTCTTGTCTGATTAATAGATGTCATCAGTGTTTGAACCTGACAAATATATACATAATCATTCTAACAACTCATTGGTGTTAATTTTCAATCCATCAAGATAAAAATGATATCAAAATCAAATTACAGGATGTATTTTTTGTAGTTTGCTCATTTTCCTCAA